>NC_042287.1:8679191-8814191 GCF_901000725.2 Takifugu rubripes
CTCCAGTCGGCCGCTCCACCTCCCCACCCCTGCGCTCCTTTTGCCCATCAGGTCCAGAGAGAGCATCTCAAACAAAACCATGCGCATTCATCCACATGTAGGGTTCCTCCTCACCCCTGCCTCCCCCACACAGACTTTAATTTTACCGGGCCTGCACTTCAAACACATGAAAGGATGCTCAGTGGGGACCAAGGCTAAGGGGAAAGCCAGAGGTGGGGGTACGGCAAATGGGGGAGGTGGGAAAGGGGTATAAAAGCTGCACTTGAGCTGGAGATGTATAGGAGAGATGGTGGAGGTAGTGAGAAGGGTCAAGGGGGGGGGGGCGTTGTTGGAGAGAAGGTCAATGTCAAGGGGCTGAAGCGTTCGAAGACAAAACAGCCACCAACTCGGTCCTGCATGAAACAGCCTGCAGCCTCTTCCTCCCAAAGTTGAACTCAGCTGAGGCGCAGTGGGATGAAAGAGGTAAATGTTTCACTGTAAACTGGGCTAACACCTGCGATACGCCCGTAAACGTGCGCTCCAAGTGGCACTTGATTTCATTGCATACACAGAAAGAAAAATAAATGTTGTAAATCCTGTAATGCTTAGCCGCACAGGGAGGAAAAAAAGGCTTTTTCCATTTCCTGGTTTTCATTTAATGACACGTAACGATCCAGCTGTGGACACACACGGTTCTAGTTGGTGTCCTGAGCAACATTAACAAGCTGTAAATGCGTATGTTTATGTCCCCTAGTCCTCTAGGAGAACTTAATTATTCCCTTTTTCTTCATCATTTCCTCTCCAGTTTTTTTTTTTTAGACTCTCTGTTCCACTCGGATCTTCTTCCCCCTCACCCAGAACATACGTGCGCAGAATGAAAGCTGCCGCGGACTATCAAACGATTTGGAATGTGGAAATGAAGCGACTGTATCTGTATCGCACCAGAACGTCTATCTCGTGCCAGCGAGGTTTCTGGGAAGGGAAGCCAGCAATCAGACAGCACCCCGGGATATAAAACCCCCACAATGCACTATTTCTTGCTGCTAACTCCGCTACGGCGCAGGGAGGAGGCAATTAAAGCTTTTATAGGCTTCGCCCTCAAGATTTGCAGCTAGCAATTAAAAATCATTACTAATCAAATAAAAATAGAAGTGGCTCAAACTACAATCTGGCCGGGGCATCGATTAGATTTATGCTACTGCAAAAAAGCTAATAAAGCGACCGAGAATTAATGTTACGTTCTTTTGCAATAATGTGAGAAAAAGGTTGACATTTAATGGCGGCGCGGTGGAATGAAAACACAGCCCGCGTCCGGCGTCCAAATGAGGCAACTTCTGATTTCCCCACATCAAACTATGCATTCCTAAAACCAGTTTGTGTCTGCAGAAATGAAGAGAAACTGGGACACCAGTGGTTTCCAGGGTGTTGTGGGATTTAGAGGGTTGGCAGGCGGCCAATGAGAGCTCCCAAATCAATGGCGCCGCTGGTGCACGCTTCGGCTTGTGGGTGTTAACGACGACGGTCAGAAATCACCCTGAGTGACAATTTGACGCTGGGTGAGCAGGCGCCGCAAATAGAAATGTCAGCTGTCTCCTCGGGGTTTTACGGCGGCAGCGGCGCGGCTCGCTTTAACACGGCGCCCCGGATGCCGCGCTACGCTCCGGGGTTAAAAAGTAGCGCTGCATCTGTTCTGCCGCGTGACAGGTGAAGGAAGAGATCGATTTTCTTTCTTTCTTTCTTTTTATACATGCTGAAGTTGGCAAAATGTCTTTTACTCAAACTAACTTTAAAACAAAGAGAAAAGGGCTCAAGCTCGACAAAACGCCCTTCCGATTGTAAAAAATCACGGGTGAAATGAGGTTTGTGCGTGTGTGTGTGAGTGTGTGCTAACCGTGGCCTGGCAGGCCCATGCTGCTCGCCAGCTGGTAGAGCCGTTGCTGCTGCTCCTCATAGGTCCCTTGTTCACTGAGCGCTGACATCATGCGCCTGTAGTGCTCCTCGGGGCTCATGTGACCGTGACTGCCGCCTGCCTCCACCACCGGGCTCTGAGAGCTCTCTGAGGAGGCGAAAGAGGAAATATTTCTATTATCAGGATTTAATATTGAGACATTTATGAGGAAGTCGTGCTTCAGTACTTCCATATTCTGACACGTTTAGCTTCCACATTAGCGCTTCGAGGTGGCACAATATCGTTCACGATGGGGAATAATTGAGTCGCCACGGAGCTTTTAATGGTCAACGGCAGAAAATCACTTTTCGGTCCAGTTTTTTCCGAATGAAACGGTCGCTGCTTCCTGTCCAGGAACCAGTCCAGCGGTTTAAGTCTGGCTAGTTTCAAGATGAGGATTGATCTTTGATCCACGGCCTCGAACCCAGCTCTTCTTTTGGACTTTTTAAGATACATATTATAGAAAATGCTCTCCTGCTGCTCACGCGAGCCGCTGTAGCAGCTCTGCTGTGTTTAACATGGAGCAAAGATGATGCGATGTCTCTCTGACCCCCCCTCCACCCTCACTCCATCAATAGTAACACGATCTAAGGTGAGGGTGGAGGCAGGGGGACACGGGGAGGTGGTTCGGGAGTTAGGAGGAGAAAAGAGGAGGCGGCAGAAAGAAAGACAAGACTATTTTTACCACCCTCCGTCTTATCGAAACCCGAGCCTGGCCCCAGGCAGGCGAGCAGAGGCGGTGCGGGCGGCGAGCAGAGGTAAGGGCGGAGGTGGCGGTAGGTGTTACAGGGTGGGGGAGGAATCGACTATGCAGTCATCGCTGTCTCCACCAAAAAAAGCTCCGCTTGATCCGGCCGACAGCGGCGCGTTTGCGCGCGCGCGTGCAACAAGTCCGTGCTTGTCTGAACTTCTCTCGCTCCCTCAGCGCAGCGTGGGGCGCCGCCTTTGCACGCAGAGAGAAAAACAAATGGCGTTTGCTCAGAGGCGTCCAATCTTTCTGTCTCCAAACACCACCGCCATCTCTCCTTATCTCCGTCTCTACATCTGCGCCTGCCGTTAGCGTCCAAGTGTGGACGCAAGCAGATGCACACACACACGCAGGCACGCACACATGTGAGGTGAGCCTGACGACTGGGTGTGCACACAAGTCAAGGTTAAAATACAAGCATGGCTGCGTTTTCCAGCGACTTAAATACACTTCTCGGAACCACAGACTGCACACACGACACACACTCTGCACCGGGTGTGTGTTTATAATCTGTCTTTTATGCAAATGTGCAGCAAAGGAACAATATATGCATAGAGGTTGCACACAGGAAGACAAAGTCAGACTAAGACAATATGAGCCATAACACACACACACCTGCAGACACACAAGCAGGAATGTGTCTAATAAGGCGGTAATGGCCTGGAATAAGTAATGAGCAAGAGGCTCCAGGCAGGGCGGCTGTCTGCCAAAGGTCACCCAGAGGAACATCGGTCAACAACAGAACCGGCCGACCCGGTCTTGCGATCAATCAAACATCTAAATGCACTCGACTAGTCGCCCAGCTGTTTTGTTTTTCACAAAAATCAGCCATTTTTAACTAAATTCAAACTCATATTTCAACCGATTGGACTGTGTGTGTCTCCGGAGGTGCGGTTGGGCCAGCCCTCAGTCGGTGTGTGGTTTTGGGCTGCTGTATAATGCATCAGTCAGGAAGGATTCCTCAAGGCAGGTTCGATGGCACCCGGGTCTACCGGACTAAAGACACGTGAATTATAAATGATGGAATTTTCTTGCTATAGTTCTCATGGTATTATGAGAAAGCAACTATCAATTAATCAAATATTACGAACGTTCCTACTCAAATCACAGTGTCTGCAGGTCTCTCCCTCACTCCACACTCTACACAATCCAGTCAACACGTGCACACACGTGCACCCAACACAGACTAGGACTCAATGCCTTTTTACTAATGTCAGCACACACAACACAGATAACCCAGGAAGGCCTCCCTCGGCACCCTGTTCTTCTCCAGTCAGGTAGCGCCGCGTTGCCGTGACGTCACCTCACTTGTGTAGCTGTCACAGCACCCCCACCCCCCCACCCCCACCCACACACACACACACACCCCTCCCAGTGAAAGAGCACCGTTGAAGAACATGCTGTGCCAAACTATAACGCTGACTCATCACCATCATGGCCGCGTCATCTTACCTTTGGGGGATACACTACGTGACTTCTTGCTGTCTGAGGGACACTCGCTGCTGCTGCTCGGAGAGAAGCTTCTCCTCTTTCCTAGAAGGTCATCTGCAAACACACACACACACACACACACACACACAGGCATTAGCTAAAGTCAGAGCTCTGATGCTGAGGCTCTGCTCCACGTCTACAACAGTTAGGAAAGAAGAGGTGAGAAGGGAGCCAGAGAGGGAAAAGTGAGAAATACAACAAGGAAGAAATGGTTGTCTGGAGATGTGCCGGTTCTGTCAGGATTTTTTTTGGGGGGTGGGGGGGGCGTTCTGCACCACCTTGGATGACTGATCCGCTCTGCTCGTTCATATGCCTGTTTGTCTGTGGTTGCGGGGGGAGGTCCTGTCCTCAACTATCTCTTTCCAAAAGCCTGTCCTCAGGTGTTAGCACTGTCATCTCTCCTCTGTCTTCTCTTTTTTTCCAGATGTTGGAACGAAAACCTCCGCCTGATCTAAAGTGCACGAGAGCCTCTCAGCTGACTCAGAATCTCGTCTCAGCCGCCAGTACAGCTACATCATGTTTATTTTTAGTTTTTGTACCTCCCCGACAGCCTGCCTGTTTCTGTGCTGCCATCAGAAACACTCGTCTCCCCGTCTTGTTTTCCCATCTGCTGCCGTGTCTTCCTCCTCTCCTCTTCCTCCTCCCGTCACCAGTTTTCCATCTCTCCTCTCATTAGCCTTCTCTACCACACGCTTCTCTCCTCGGCCGCAAAATAGAAGTAACCGGTGTACAATTACAAAACCCCCTACTGCCGCCACATCCTCCCCTCTCGTTCCCTCTCTTCCTTCCCGCCCAATCACCTCCTCCGGTAAACACACCTCGAATCAATAACGTCCTAATCAGCGTAGGAGGCGATGCAGAGCACGTCGCGCGCGGCTCTGGCAGGAAGGCCGAGGAAAAAGCCGTTAGTCATTGTTCGCTCTCTCTTTCCCTCTGTTTCCAGCTCCGATTTTCTCTGCTTCCTCAACTCAAGACAGCCAAACCACAGAGGCTACCGTTTCTCTTCTTTCACTTTTCTTTATATTCTGTCTCTGTGGCTCACATATTTTAGGAATAAAGGCCATTGTATGTATTTTGTACCCTTAATTCTTTCCTCAAGTTGAAGGATTTTGATACAATCAGAGCTTGAAACGTAAGCGCCCGAACACATCGCTGGTATAGCTCTGAATTCTGAAAATATTTTGTTTTCCCTGTCTCGCATACTTGTGCCCCTCCCTGTATCACTGCCCTCCGTGTTGGTGCCAGATATAGAATCTATTTTGCATCAGCAGCAAGACAGCAAATACGAACCTGATGATGTTGCAGACACCTAAAACCAGGCACAAGCTGTGCCGATTAACAGAAATAAATTTCAACATATCGTGGACGAAAATGCTAATGCTAACTGAGTAAGATGATCGACACAAATGACCACATTTACTGAAACTGAACAGTCCATCTCTGCTGCTCCCTGTGCTAGCAGTTTGCCGCTAGCTAACTGGTTTGTCAATTGTGTGGTGTTCGGTGTTATAGGTCAACAAGAAAAAGGTCCAATATTAACGAGCTGAGAGGGAGTGTATCATCATTTATCTCAAGGCCTCGACATACCTGGTCAATACGTCTATTCTTCATCCTTACTTGTGTTCTAGCACACAAGAAGAGTCTACTTAAAGGGATCAGATGAGTTCAGGTCTAGTTTTTCACACTTTAAAACATATTCCTGCTGCTTTTCCATTGCATTTATTAAAATGAAGTTTGACAGGTCTCCATCTACAGGATGCTTGTATACCCCCCCCCCCCCACACACACACACACATCCTTAGTTACTGTAAATCCAATCCTGCACTGAGCACGCACAGGCTTACACCCACACCCAGAGCGTCTCATGATCAAACACACACTGGAGCCGTCTCTAGAGCCGACCTCACTCAAGACACCGCGTCTCCTGAGCTAGTGCCCAAGGGCCAGAGATTTGTGGGGCGGAAAGCTTTTAAAGCCAATTAAATGGGGCTTCTTAGAGAACTAGCGCTCCTTTTTAATGCCCAAGCCTGAGCTCTCGCAAGCGTCTTTCCTAACTCTTTTACTCCCACTGACACCACTTACAGTCACGTTAGCTACCTTGGGCATTTCCCTATCATCTGCCTGTTAAAATATGACAAAAGCGGTGAGTCAGAGGTTTTATTTTAGCCGCCAAGTCTAAATAAACGGAAGGCTGCATTAGCTGAGATGATTCAACTCCATATTTGTACATTATTTGTCATCAGGTGTGGAGGAAAGGTCAACTTTTTCTACTCAAACTAACGAACAACAAACTATTCGATCCTCGGTCTAATTTTTTTCACAGCTAGTTCACCTCCGTATCTGCTGTTGTTCCTACTGAGCAATACCGCAGATGAAAACCACGGGACATGAGAAGAAAGAGAAACCAGCGGGGCCCAAACTGCCTCGCTTTCATGTGACACCGCCAGGGCGAGCCATCAGGCGGGGGAGCCTTCCTCTTTCCTTTTTACGCTGTGATTTCCTGTCCTCAAACTTTAGCCCTCTTCCGCTCCTCTCTCCGTCCCACGGAGCGCGGTGACACTCAGACAGCCAGACTCCTTAATTCCTCTCTTACTCTGTTAATCTGTCATCTTTATCAGGCCGGGGAGGGAGGGGGGCTGTGCGGAGAGAGGAGGAGGAGCTGTGGGGGCGACAGGCGTGTACGCGGGGCGAGCCACCAGCCGCAGCCCCCCGATCAATCTCCACATTACAGCTGACAGAATGGTGCTAATAACTTATTGATCCCCCTCCGTGTGCCGGGGCCTCCGCCGGCCCTGAAAGCCCCGCCATTGATTGGCTTACAGGCCGGTGGAGCTGGGAGCGGGGGTGGTGGGTGATGAAGATGGGGAGAGATGCGCCGCTGACGTCACGTGCATACACTGTAACAGTCTGCAGCAATTTGTCTCGTCCACTTTTATCACAGCCTTCATAATGACAGGTTCCGGACACTTAACAGGAAGTGTTAAGTCTAAAAGTTAATCAACTTGTGAGCAGGGTATGGAATCATCATCATCATCGCCGTCGTCAAGAAAAAAAACAGGAAATAGACAGAAAAGTGAGTCGTGTTTGAGCATCTTTCCCACGTGCGCTGTAAACCTGGGCTTCAAAAGTTTATCCAGAGAGCAGCATGCGTGAACACAAATGACCCGGACACCCCCACCCTCAACCTAAATTTGGACACACTTTGTGTGTGAGCGCAGCAGGAGCAACAGTGGGACAATCGCTCGGTGACAACAGTGAATTCTCGGATCGGGATAACACTGACAGCTGCAATCACATCCTCATTTCTGAAGGGTTTAAAAAACCCCAGAAACCTTCACATGACAGCGGGCGAACAGCATCTAAAAACAGCCATTTAAAACCACATACGGAAAGGTGTACATGCAGGCACGCACGCACACACACACACACACACACACGCACGCACGCACGCACACACACACACGCACGCACACACACACGCACACACACACACACACACGCACGCACACACACACGCACGCACACACGCACGCACGCACACATACACACACGCACGCACACACACGCGCGCGCGCACACACACACACACACACATACAAAAATGCATTCAGGCCCTAAACCGCTAAACCCCCAACCACACACACATCCCCGTGCATGCACACACACAAGCACACACAGCGCCAGGCTCTAACTGCCTCTGAGTCTGAGTGCAGGAAACAGAGGAGAGTGTGTGGCGGTCCAAAAACACCTTATCTGCCTGTTTGAGTCTCTGGTCTGACCGCAGAGCCATGGTTTACAGTCTCCACAGGCAGCCAGACTCCCAGCGCCGGCGCCCGTGCACCCCCCCCACGCCGCCACCTCCCCTCCCTTTTACCTCACAGAGACTCCGAATAGCCAGCGGCTGGGGAGCGAGAGAGCAAATGAGGGAAGGAAGGAGGAGGGGTGGAGAAGAGAAGGAGGGAGGCAGCCCTCCTGTCTGTCCCTCAGATTTAATTAACGGCCTACTCCGGCGCAGAGACGACCCAGCAAGCCTGCCTCTCTTTCCTCCTGACCCACACACACACACACACACACAGACACACACAGACACACACACCACCACCACGGCTCGCCCTCCCCTGATACCACCACCGCACTCATTCATCTCTCTTTCCCCTGTCTCTCCATTTCCAAATGTTTCTTCCATCAGCGCAGCCTGCTAGGACTGCTGCAGACGTTTCCAGGCTCCGTTTCTAAATTTCCCGTACTTCCCGTTGTCCTGTTTATTGCTAGCATTAAGGAACAGTGTTTTAAGAACAGAGTGAAAGGGCAGACATCTGAGTTCAGCTGCTTTCCCGATGCTTCAGCACCCACCTTGATATTTGGATGCAGTTACGGACCAGTGTTGACTCTGCGTGGCTGCGCCCTGTTATTATGCGTCACAATGAATACGCGAGCGTCTAGTTTCGCTGGCAGACAGGATTTAAGGCGCTTTGGCGGCCTGTTAAATCTCCCTTTAATGGTCAAACGGGAAGGTTTTAGGAGGTCTTGGACCCCTGTCTGAGTTATGCTACACTGTGAACATCCTCTTTTATCCACTGCCTCCCGCCACCCCCTCTATCCCCTTGTGTCCTGCTCTATTAAGAAAACTCCTTGAGGTTCTGATTTCTCCATTAAGTTTAGCAGCTGATTACGTCGGCATTTGGGTGGAAATCCGTTCAAAACCAGGGTTTAAGATGCTGGCTGTCTGCTGCGGCGCGGTCGCGCCGCCTTCTATCCATCCTGGTGGGTATGGCACCGTATGGACAATTAATCTGGCAGACGGGGTGTGGAAATGTTGAGTCTGGGCTGATTATAGCACTTGGGGTGCCCTGGGATAATTGTATAAGAAGAACAGGGTCAACTACGGGGCACAAGAGGCGCAAGGCTAACGATGGCTAATAGAAAATGAAGAATATTTGTTTTTTTTGTGAAAAAACAACTTATCACTGTGTATCGTTGAAAAAATCGTAGTTTTACTTTGGTGGCCAAACAATATCCTCAAACAAGCTAGTGGACAAATGGCCATGATTAAATGGCCCGTCTATAAGCTCTTAGTGCTTAAACACGCACACAAACACACGCTTCTGCTCACACACGAAACTGGATTAATGGCAAACAAAGCTATTTATTCAGAGGCAATTTGAAACAAGGGGTTTAGCCAAAAAAAAAAATCCTGGAGTGCAGCAAAGGATGTTTGAAGAACATTAAGTAATCTACTTCAGAGTGACCTTTAGGAAAGAGTAATAAGCTTAAATTAAATTCCCCTCCATCACACAAATTAGGGTAAATGAAATAGCCAATGGAGGACCTACATATGTGAGACGAAATGTAAAGCAGGTTGTAGCATCAGCGCACATCAGAGACGAAGGAGGAACTACATCAAACCCCAAACTTTAATCAAGAATGAATTATTTATAGCATATTCCACATATGTCCTCGCAGCATTAGTAACACACCAGGGAGTTTTACCTGTGTGTCCAGTCCTGGTTCCGTGGTCGGACGCCGACTGTCCCTCGGGCATTCCGTGCTGTCTGGAGCTGTGCAGGTTGGAGATGATTGTGGAGAGGTCACTGTCGCGACTGTAGGACAAAGAGAGGAGAGAGAAATGCGACTTTCAAAAGGCTGCAGAAATTCACTGACTGTTTGCTGCTCACCATTGAAACCCTCTATGCAGAACAGCATCTGCTCAAAACGGACTCGTTCGCTGCAAGCGGCGGTTCTATCAACTGGATCAGCGCTCCCAGGTGCATAATGCACTCTGACAGACTAACCTGACTGGCACTTTTGGGTCTCATCCCCGCTCATCTTCCACGCTAAGATGCATTAACGAACATATTCTCAACTCATAAGTGGTTTAGCAGCTTAAAACCTGATTAGAATTCTTCCTAAATTCAGGTCAACAGCAACAGTTGAAGTAAAAAGAGAGGTGAGAAATATTTGTGACTTTGATATTGTAAACAAAAATCTGTTTGAAGGGCTTTCAGACACCTAGTCTGGTACCAACTGGAAGAGCAGGTAAAAGCTGCAGATCAGCCCACTCTGGTTTTAAATTGCTAATCCAGCTGCCTCTCTGGCCTCCCCAAGGGCACCAACTCCACACAACCGGGAACCCACACAACCATGTCACTGAGGTATTTCACTGGGAATCTGATTACCATTGAGATCACATTAAACTGAATAATGATGGGAAATAAGCATTGAAGAGTGTGAGAGGAGTGTAACGGCCACAATCGCAGCCTCTGGTCAATGTGTAGCCAGAAGTTCTGGGTTTGAGTGTACGGGCTTATAAATGAATAACATAGATTCAAATGTGGATGTCCCCTTTTAAATGATGCACATTTTTAGAAGAGCCTTCCAAATCTTAAAGCTATCATTTAAGGACAAAAATAAAAAGAAGCAGCGCTCGCGCGTGTCAGCGGCCCTTCCTGTCAGGAGGAATCTCATGTAAAGGCTTAACGAGGCAACTTTATTGAAAGCAGAATCTTCGACGAAGGGGGTCTGGTGCGACACAGCGTGCACCGTTTATGGGACAGAAGCAGCGAGCGGTTCTTAGATGCCAGCGCTCTGACGAGGCCACACTCTGCGGCTGCTGGATTTGGGCTTTTACAGCTCCATGATTACAGGCTGGCGCTGTAATGTCAAGCTGCCGGTCGCCAAGCTGTTTTCCACTCCGCTTAAACGCGGAGAGGAGCGCAAAGGGCTTAATGCCGGCCACCGCTTGCTTCACCAGTCGCATTTCAGAGAACCAGTGAGTCAGAGAGACGGCTCAGACAAAACAGCGACCACTGCTAAGTACGGAGACGCTTGATTGGACTGCAAACTTCTAATGACAGCCTTCTTTGTTTTTTTATGTAAATGGATATAATTAGTAGGTGTGTGCACCTGAGACCTTAGATGTTGTCTTCTAAAAGAAGACGAATTGCTGAGAAGGATTTTATTTGCTCTAAATACCATATTATAATTCTGTCAGCCTGTGTGACGCCCTGATAGCCAATCCCATCAATCACTGGGCTGTGTTACAACACCACCCTCTGTCCATCATTTAAAGCGATCACCATAATGCTGTCCTGAACTTCTCAGAAAGGTGATGAGGTTATTAGAAGTGGACACTCTGAGCCACGATCGGCAAGGACATTGTTAGTCTGATAATTAGCGCACTTTTCCTGAGCCTCGCCCCCTCGGCCCGTGCTAATGAGGGCCAGGCCCTGATCCCACCCACCTCTGCCCTCTCCCCAACCCCTCCTCCCCCAGTCATTATCTGGGTGGACACAAGGTCACACTCAAGCTCTGCGAGACGAAGCGGGGGCCGGACGGGGATAGCTTTAAAACCTGCTCACCTGAGTCAGCGCTCCCTAAGGAGCTCCCGAGGCCAGGGTTAGCTGGGAAGGACGGGGGGCCTCGGAGAGGATTGAACGGGGGGAGGGGAGGGGGGGGGCGCTTTGAGGCTGTTGGGTCCGATAGCTAAGAAGGACATGAGCTGTCTATCTTATCACCCAGCTGCAAGCTGTAGACAATCATCTCATCCTCAGCTCATCCCAGATCTGGTCAATAGTCATGTGCAGCCACAGGACGGGTGTTCTGACCCAGACACCAGGATGAATACTCACCAATGCTGCTGATATTCAACATTAACAAGCTGATAACACATATTACTACTAAAGTAAATTCACCCTGATCTCACTCATTACTACTGCAGGAGCCTAATCTTTTTTAAACTGGAACTTTGATATGCATCACATTTGTAGCTGCAGAGCTGTCACAATGTCAAGAACCACAGTTGAATCCAAACGTCAGGCTCCAACAGCAACCAGAGCCGTGGCTCTGTCCTGTCCGCTTGGCTGCTGCTCTTTAAACAATGGAAAATATTACAATTACTTATCTGTAAGTCACAAAGAATGATGTTCATGCGCCCTTATGCATTTCACTGCATTTGGGCCTATATCCATTCCTAGTTTTTCCCGATTCCTACGTTCCTGCTCTATGTTCCAAAAACAACATTTACTTCTTATATATTGCTTGCTGAGAGCTGGTCGGTGGGTGTCACCACTGATTACGCTCTGGCGAACAGATCAATAGAGGATATTTTTGCTGAAAGCCGGGGTAAATGATGCTGATTCAAGAGGAATCTGATTACTGAGGTGCCTGGACACCGGGATGGCACCGCGGGAGCCGTATTTAAAGAAGCAGCATTCCACTATGTTGAGCATGATTGGCTCAAAAAGCCCGTTTGCTGCTGGAACAGGGAGGAGGCCAACACTGGCACACGGCGCTGTGGTGTCGGGCTGGAGGTCACAGAGTGAGCTCGGGGGAGCTGGCAGCCCAGCACCCCGACACCATGTCTCACACCACCGCTAGGAAAGTGCTGACAGACAGGCAGCAGGGATGTGAAGGTAGAGAAGTGGAGGAGGAGAAGGGAGAAAGAAGGAAGCAACATCTGGTGCAGAACTGCGTGCCCTCCTCCGGTCTCAAGGCAACAGCTCCAAACACTCGGCCTCCTCCAGCCTGCACAGGTGGCCCAAAGCAACATGGAAATACCACCAGGCAACATGTAATATTCAACAATCACTGCACAGTCAGGTTGGGAATTGTGCAGAAAAAAAAAACGCTTTGAAAGCCAAGGTTAGTGTCTTTGATGCCCCACAGGCAAAAGAAAAATACAGCAACTCGCACATATATCTTTAGACACGCCATATTTAAAATAAGTATATAGATAATACTTATATAGCTTATAATAATATCAGCATATAGACATATAATAATAACATTGTCATGCTGCTCACAGTTAGATTGGAAGGAAACTGGAAGCCCTGCTAGCAAAGAGGGAACGGAATAAATGGAGAAATAGATGCATGAATAAGTGAGAGGCGCAGGTCCTCTGCTGATGGGAGGTCGATCAGCAACAAAAAATAAAACTACAAAGGAATTAAAAGTGCTGTATATCCAGGTTCTCCCATATGCAGACATGCACAAAATGCTAATTTCCCCCATTGATTTTCTCCTCTCGTACCTTAAACCTCATTTTAAATACACATCGCTCTGTAGATCCACTGCAAAATGTCATCATCTGCTTTCACCATGTGTGGGAGCGCGCGCATAGTGTCGCCATGGAAATGATTAACTTCACACTTATAAATGCACCCAATTTGGGGACTAGCTTGAGAAAACACCAACCGTCTTTTTTGTTGATTTTGTGTTTTGACAGGGAGTCGACAGTAAAAACATCGGTCTGTAAAAACACAACCTTCATCCATGTAGTCAACGCCCAATCAGCTGCAGAGTGCTGTCGCCATGGCAAACGCCCGTAAACAAGGCCAAAACTGCTTTAAATGGAAAGCACCTCGAGACAAACTATAAAACCTCCAAGCTCCCTAATTAGTGCTTTGGGGAAAAGGCATTTCCAGTCATTTCACACCAGCCGTGACCTCTTACTGGCATACGGCACTGACACGGCGGTTCAATAAAGCCAAAGGACAAAGATGTCAAACGCAGAAGGCTCACAGAGGCTAGCTCAGCATCTTTCCCTCTGTGGCTGTGTCACGGATCAACGATCAGTTTCCCTCAGCGATGCCTGAACAAGAGCAGACAGCAGCTAATAAACATGAACACGCCTGCAACAGACGCGCATCCTGATCAGGGCAATGATGGCAGGATATGTTCACTGCATTTATATTGTTGCTCTCTCCAATCAGCTGTCTGCTGAGCGCAGGACAGTTCACTCTTCCACCACCCCAGGAACTCTGAGCATGAACCCTGAACAAAAGTCCCTCAACTCCAAACTTTTCCTTTGCTTCAGAGGGAGATGCTACAATTATTATGACCATCACTGTATATTTACTCCCTTAAATAAAATCCATACCTCAGAGTTAATCCAAGCTAGTCATAAACAATCTGCAGCAGCTTGGAAAAGAGGAAGATCTAGAAATATTTTTTCTACCAGTTCCAGAGCCTCAGATTTTAAGTGTTATCACAGCAAACTTCGGTGCCATTAATTTGTTGTTCCTTTGTGTAGCTCCTTAAGGCTTGAGATGGTCCGTGCTTATTCAGCAGGGATGAGCGCAGATCGATGGAGGACAAAGTCAACTAATTGTCTGTAACGCTGGCGACGATTGCAATTAATCGGTTTATGAGGAGGTGGTGGGTTTATAATGAGGCTGAGAAGACGACCGGATGACGATGATGAGTTATGAAGGCTGCGTTTGTAATGCTGACAGACAAATCCTCTTAACTCGCAGCAGTTGGCCAAACCTGGACCATCCAAACAACCAACGCTTGAAAACTGCAGAGCAGAACACTGAAGGTATTTGCTCTACAGGGTATTATGTTAGGCTAATAACGAAAAAAAATGCTTCAGACATGCTGATTTGATGAATCCATGGTTATCTAAGCGCAGCCAGAGCAGACAGATTGTCGCTAAAACGCTTGCGACATGGCGCTGCCGCCAGCCGTGGTGATGGGTGGAGACATCGCAGATACATCACACATGCATGCAGACGCCACGTATTTTTCACATCCATCGGCCAAATCCGATTTGTTAAGGCCCCTCTACGACTCACTTAAGAAGCTGTGGTCAATGGAAATCACATTTCCGTGATTGGACATCCCATTATCCCGCCGGCCCAGACCCGCACTCCAGCAGGGCTGAGACGGAAGCCTGACCAGGACGGCGGCTCCAGCAAGTCCGTCGCCTTTCAAAGGGTAAAAGCCCGACGTATTAGTCATAAGTGTTCTTTAAATTCATTATCATCTTAACACGCCAGCGGCACAAGTGTGTGTGTGTGTGTGTGTGTGTGTGTGCGAGGGGGAGGGTGGCCTGTTAAATGAGGTTAGTGGAGCCGTTCAAAGCTTCACAGTTGCTGTGCTGTCGGCCGCGTCACACGAGAGTCGTGAGACATGAAAAGCGTCTCCTCCTGTAATGAGGCTGCAGAAGCTGCTCATAATGCATCTGGGGACTTCCTGAGGTTAATCGATGGACGGCTTCTGAGTCGTCTCCGTCCAGGGCCTGTCTGCATTTTGAATCATGAGAATCTCCACAAGAACGCAAGTCAGCATAATTCCACGTGATGTTTACAGCCTCCTAAACAAAGTGGGGTGTATACTAGGAGACAAAAGGAAGCCCTGTCCCACAGTTAATTCCTCTTAATGATGTGGCCTTCTTGTGCATATGGACATTTCAGTTTCTTCCAAAGAAATAGTCAATAACTGATTCACAAACCAGCTGTGTCTCTAAAGCACATAACTCATGGTCTTGAAGGGCTTTCACACCTTAGTTCCCTCAGGTTTAAATCGCTTTCTAGACATGCACCATTTTCCTTTTGGTTTTGCTTCTTTTCACAAGGAGAAATTCCAAGCACACCCAAAGGCATCACTTCAAACCACATAAGAATATTGCCGCGGCTCATAGGTCAGATGGGGGAAAAACTGAGGAATGTACCAGTTTAATGCCTGTTTTATGACACGGGAAAGCCACCGCAGGATGTTTATCATCCCGATGATTCGTTATGTTCTTTGAATTTAATTTAAAAAGAGACACGGTGGCCAAGTACACACTGAACTAAAATGTAGAATTGAACCTTCTTCCTGGTTTAATCCATGTAACGACATTTTAAAGGAGGATGTGGGAGGATAACATACTCAACGCTGTTAATTCTAAGCACAAACGTGCAAAACTTGAAATCGTGATTTTCCTACATTCGAAAACAAAGCAACCAACTAAATGGGGGTTTCGTTTTAATGATCTGTCCTTAAATGAGTTCCACAGAAAACCCAGATGACTTTGTCTCCCGATATCAAGTCAAGACAGATACTCAGAGACTTGGCAGCAGCAACAAAATGCAAACCAACAAACTAATTATCACTTACAAAACTGAGCACGCGTCTCCCCATCAGACATCCCGAAGCCCGTGTATTTTAGAAACGCTGTTCTTTGTTCATCTGAAAATGTGCATTTATCACCTCGGAATAACCGTAAAATCACTTCTGAAGAAATGACGATGTGTGTTGATGTGCCATTTTGTTAAGGTTGCCATCTGAGAATAAAACAAAAGGGACGACTGTTTACCAGCATGTTCTTAAGCGACACTTTGGTTACCGTGGTTACCAACCCCGGCCGTGAGTTGGTATTTTTTCGTGGTTCAGCATGTGTCTCATTTATAGTGAGTGTTTGCAGAAAACACGAGCGATTCCACGTGTCAAACGTAGCATCTCACCTCTTCCTCATGATACTGTAAGGCAAGTCTTCCTCCTGTTTAATGTGGGCATGATCTCCGCTCGCTCGCTCGCTGCCTTCGCTGTCGTCACTGCTGAAAATGGAGGACAGCTCCTTCTTGGGCACCCGGTTGGGGGGCAGGGGGATGGTGCGTTTCTCAGCCAAGCGCCCGCGGTTCTGCATAGCAAGACACAAATAAAATGCAGGCACTTTAACAAGTGGATTCTTTTAGAAGCTGCCACCTTGCCCTGGTAGGAAGTAACTGAAATAGGTTTTTTTAGATTATTTTTTTTATGTCAGATCTGAGTCCCTTTTAAAGGTGTTCCAAGATCAATCGTGTTCAATGTACTCAGAATACAGGCTAGCAGCAATGCTAAAAGTGCTTACGTGAATGGTCAGCATGTTCAGCTGTTCACCATGTTTTCTTTACTAAAGCAATAAGCTCTTCCTTGTCAAAATCCTTATATATGTTCCATCTAGTTAGTAGAATCGTTTCAGCTTCGACGAGTGATTTCAGTCAGCGGTGCTTCACACGGACCTCATGATAGTTACAACTTTTCTTCTCTAAAACCAAACCGATGGAGAGAACGGAGCGTTTATTTTTTCTACAAAGCTGCCAGGAAAAAAGCCAAGAAAAAGAGGGGATAAAAAGGAGCCCGTGGCCCTGAGGGAATTAGGAAGTGAAGCTGGGCGACCTTTAATGTGACCTGAAGAGGTCAGTGCAGATTAACGTGGTCCTATCACGGAGAGATAGGGGTGGAGGGGAGAGAGCCAGGAGAGGAAACTGGAGACGAGCAGGGGAAGGTTACAGGCGGAGGCAAAGAGTCAACAGGGAGGAGAGGAAAATCGGATGTGGGTTTGTAGAGAAGACAGGGGGGAAGAGGCGGGTGTGAGCACATACATGAAAGAGAATGTGGAGAGTCAGAACACAGAGCCGGAAACCTCCGGACTCAAAACTGTCCAGAGAGCAGTGGGCTTGGGTTTGAAATGATACCCCCTCCCCACAGACACACATACACCCCTCTCAGTGCTTCTGCTCTCACTCCCGGACGGCTTTAAGCCCTCCAGCTATGCCTTCCACTACATGCAACCCCTCTCTCTGCCGTCATCCCCGCACCCTCGCTCATTCCATCCCAGGAGGCGCGACAGCATGAGTGGCAAGCGGGGGCAGGAGGAGGGATTTGGGGGCTCCTAGCCAAGAGGCAAACAGGTGCAGCCCCTCTGGAGTCTCTCAAATGGCAGACATTAAAGAGAGCAGAGGGGTAAAAAAGACGAAAACACCCCTGAGGATGAGCAGCATGCACTTCTGCACATTTCTCGCCATGTTTTGACTGTGTCCTGGCAGGTTTTGTTCCCCCCTACTCTGTTCTTTTCTGTTAAAATTCTGATTTCTGCCACTTCTGTGCAACTTTTGAGCAGGCTGAAGGTAGAGATGAAACCCTGGCAAGGAAAAAAAACGGAGCCCAACACACAGGTTTCCACACACGCCATCGCTGGAATAAATCAAGATGGATGACACGTCACCACTCCCTCCTCCCTCCTCCCTCCTCCTGTACAAAATGAAGCCAGTGAAAAAAAATGGAAAAATAATGAGAGGCGGGGCTTATTTACATTACTGAGGCCTACCACCAGAGGGCGTGTATGATTCAGTTTATCCAGGATATATAGTCTACATCCAACAGTCAGACACATCCAGCTGTCAAATAATTCTGCACCTGCGAGTGTCGGTGCTAAACAACAGCACATGTGCACATCACCTCCACCCACACCTGATTCCTAAAATTCCCCTTTAGAACAGGGGATTTCACTTGGAGTGCGCTGGCAATCGTGTGCGTACAGGAATAGTCGTGACTGCGGCCACGTCGGTGTGTTTGTACGAGTCTGCTTGAGCGGGTAGACAACCACCCACATGGCCGTGACATACCCAGGCTGACAGCAACCCCCCCGTTTCCTCCCGCTCCTCTCCTCCCGGAAAGCCCCGGCTCTTTCTTCAGCGGCACTGACGCAGAACCGGGGGTGAGCTCCCACCGCTTCCGGCAACACTTCCGCAGCACGGGGGAGGGCTCTCTCCGAAACAAAACACGAAGCAGAAAACACACCCCTGGCAGCCCACGTAGGAGCGCTCATAGGAAGGGCGCCCGGGTGCGCACGCCTGGGCGTGCACGCAAACACATACACGTGTGCGCACAGAGCTGAGGCAACCTTACTGTGTGTGGTCACCCTCCTTTTAGCCATGGAAAAAAGCCTCTCATAAAAGTCCCACTAAAAGCACCTCTATGAATATCACCTCCCACGCTTTCTGTCTAACAGAGAGGGAGCCAAGAAATACACTAAAATCTAGCTGAGCTTCACGTTTGCATGCGGAAAAAAAAGATAAATAAATACAGGCACACATGCCCGAGGACATGCTGACCAACTCACTCTAAATGAACACAGTCACAATTGGATGAAGAAAAAAATTTATTCTCTCAATTCTTGAAAATGATCTGACAATGATTTTCAATAAAAAAATGGATAATCTATTACATGTAAAATGTCATTTCTTTCCATGACAATTGTTGAAACTAAGCCTTCTGATTGGGGCTAATCACATTACGTTTAGTGTGTCGAATTTGCCTCTTGAAGTGTTTTTGACCTGATTAACTCGCCCATATGGTGTTTTCATTTGCAGCAGCATACTGTATATCATGAGCAAAATCAGCAGCTATGCAGCTGAGGGTTTCCGATCGTGTTCCACTGTTCTGAATAAAAACGAGGTCAGTTAACAGTGAAGAGCTACAGGAGGAAAGCGGGACTAAATGGGCTCAATTAATGGCAACCATTTTAGCATGTTTCATTTTACATTAAACGTGAGGCCAAAAAAGGTGTAATCCTAGTGGTAGGTGGCGGTACTGCAATAATACCTGCCTCATTTCAGATGGTTTGAAGCCATAAAACAGGTGACATCTGATGATTGGCAGGTGAGGTTCTTGCATTTCAGTCGCTACCATGTGTAGAAGGAAGTAGTAATGGTTCATTTGTCTATTTTATGTCAACTCTAGCGACATAATCTTAACAGAAACAGGCCTGTGTGCTGCATCACACATAGATGTTCACACAAACTACACTTTTTAGGTTTTTAGCGAATTTTTGAAGCAAACAAACGTTCTTTTGGTGGAAACCCCCCACACAGGCTGATATCATAGCTCATTGTTGGCTAACAACAAAGAAATTATGAGGCTTTTCAGACTTTTAAATGAGCTCTTGGTAGAAAAGAGTTTTTCTTTCCCCTCGTGTTATTTCCTGAAAGGTGCAGTGCCCTGCCGCTGGCTCCAACCGGCATTAGCGAAACACACACACACACACACACACACACACACACACACACACACACACACACAGCGGTAGCCGCCCGTGACATTCCTGCAGCTGCGGCGCTCTCTCTCCCTCGCACGCGCCCCCCCAGCGATCTCCCTGGGGGACGAATGCCTAATGAGTCACGCGCCTGTCTGCCGTTACCTCGCTCTGTGTGTGTGTGTGTGTGTGTGTGTGTGTGTGTGTGTGTGTGTGTGTGTGTGTGTGTGTGTGTGTGTGTGGAGGCGGTATGGCGGGCCGACTTGGCGCGAGCACTGAGGGGAAGGGGGAGGGGGAGATGAGAGGAAAAAATCAGGACTATGAAGCGAGCGAGAGAGAGAGAGAGAGAGGGAGGGAGGGAGGAAGGGAGGAGGTAGGTCATTACTGAGCTGGGAGAAGAGCTCTAAAATGAGGCGATAACAAACAACTGATGTGTTTGACCGAGGCTCAGATCATGAATCACAAATTACAAACACTTACCTTTAAACGCTGCGTTCTGAGATCCCTCTGTGTGCCCAAACACGGACACTGTAAACTGATTACTGCGAGTAATCAGATTAAAGTTTAAGTAGTTTGATTAAAGTGCTTACGTGGTCCATGTTAACCGCATTTTCACAGTAACCCAATAATAAAGTTTACATGATGACTCTGACCATGAGGAAATGAGGTCTTTTAGCCACTAGAAGCTTGTTTTGCTTTGACTTGCATGAATTCAAGCCGCGCCTCGGTTCAGCCTTTATGACTGTCTGTTGGTTCATGCGCGCTCTGCTGTCGTCGCTGGACTCTGAGTTACAGAGTCTTGTTTTTGATCTGAATCAATTAAGCAGCGTGAATATCAAAAAGACCTTGAAAAGCAAAGATCAAGAGCTAACAGGATGGATTAAGGGGTAATCAGTGCTGAAGTGAGATCAATTATCAAGATATGGGGACTTTTAAAAACACAACCACAGAGGAAATGCTTCTTCGAGATTATTAATATTTGAAGAGGACCGTTATATTTACGGTCAGTATCATTTAAGCAAAGTTTGATCGATGAGCCATGTGAGCGGAATGGTGAAAAAAGTGAGAAAGAGCTGAAGGTCAGACGGCGCCCACCAACACACACACACACAAACACACACACACACACACACACATAGTTGTGGTACCCTCCACCCTCGGCCCCTACGCGTTGAGCCAAGTGGGCAGTTGCAGCCCAGTGGAGCGGCACAGGGGGGGTGGGGAGCACGGGAGGTGCACAGAGGCTGAGAAATGGAGGGGCGGGGGGGCTTCTGGGGCAGCGCTGGGAGGTCAGTGGCGGTGCAGTGAAGCGTGCCAGCATGCTTCCCGCTCTCCCCTTTCCCTTGAGTTTCTTTCCCTCCCTCATTCGCACTCATCCTCTGCCCCCCCCCCCCCCCCCTATTTGAATTGGGCCACCGAGGTTGTTGAGTGGTGGGGGGGCTTTACGTACAGGTAACGATTCTTCTTCATTCAGCACTAATACAAGGGAAGTGGAGCTTAGCGTAAAGTTGTAGTTAGTATTCAGCTGATGCTTTCTCTTCTGCTGGTAAAATTCCACCCTGATATTTAATCTCAACACAAAATGTAAATGCACCGATGGAAAAAAAATACACAAACTGCCACCTTATGAAAGCGAACAGTTGTGAATGCCGACTTCCTGGGCTTTAGACACATCATGAACACCTTTACGCCCAGCTACTCCATATTTATGCTGTCAAAATCCAAGGCTCTTTCTCTCACTGTCTACTTTAGCAAAGTATTAGCAAGGACATGCTTTTCTTTATTTAAATTTTCAGCAAATAAAAGCTGTTGATCGTGACTTTCCAGCAACATCGCGGATATTTCTAACCACAAACTAATCTTTATGTCATTAGAGTATACAGAAATAAATATATAAAGTTTGGCTGTGAAAGAAACAAGCAGCATGTCTGCAGAGGTCTGGTGTTGATTGAGACTGCAGCTATATGAGGAAATCACGTGGTGAAACACACAAACACACTCACACACACATACTCACACAAACACACAAATGTTAGTGGCCCAAATATTCAGGACCCATATAAACTCATCTATTTGGTTGTCACTGCTAGGATGCTAAATGCTAATATCCAAAATAAAAAGGTCAATGACTTCGTGCCTCAACAAAGACCAGAGCTGAAACTGAGAAACTTCAGGGATCATGTGGAGAACTACGGGGTAGCCTGGGCAACAAGTGTGCCAGTTCACCAGAGGCTTACAGCAGAGTGAACGTCCATAACAGCCCCACAATACCGTGCACTTTAATCTTTTTAAATTATGTTTTTCCCATTAACCATATTGAAAATAGCGTTATGAAAATGAGATGGATTCAAGTTATAGTACGTGTGTGTGTGCGTGCGCACGCATGCACGTGTGTGTTTAATTCTGCTTTGCAAAAAGGAACACTTGATTGGAGGAGGTCTTTACAAGCCGGAGGAGAGGAGTGTAATTTCCTCCCAGCCTCCGCCAGTTCCGCTGAAATAACAGAGCAGAGGAAGCCCAGCTCTCCTGGGAGGAGACACACATGCCTGCAGCAGGCAGGCAACTCGGCCAGTCGTGGCTTGCGTACAAATAACCACGCACATGCACACAGAGAGGCATTTCAAAAACACAC
Organism: Takifugu rubripes; assembly: GCF_901000725.2. Taxonomy (NCBI): domain Eukaryota; kingdom Metazoa; phylum Chordata; class Actinopteri; order Tetraodontiformes; family Tetraodontidae; genus Takifugu; species Takifugu rubripes. The sequence continues at coordinate 8,701,549 of NC_042287.1, forward strand.
TCTCGAAATATATGAAGTCAACCACAAGCTTGTCACACGCCGAAAACATGGTAAAGCCAATGACGACGTCTTATTATTAATTCAAGGGGAAACTTTAGAAGCAATTAAATCTGCCCACATGGAGAAATCCTTTAAGCACCTGATTATCACATAAGCGCAGGCTTAATAGAAAGCAAACACACGTCAACGTACTGATCAATCACACACTGAATTAATTTCAGATTGTTGATAAGCATGGCTGGTACATGGAAAATTCAGCACTGCAGCAATAGCTTGGCTTGTGTTGTGTTGTGCGGGCCAAGCGCAACAAATTACCTTCCCAGAGTTCCGAGCAGGAGGCGAGAAGTCCTCTCACCAGCTGCTGCGCTCCTTCGTTTTATGATCGGCTGCCTCATGCCCATAGCAAAATAAGATCACTCAAAGTTCAGCCGTCAAACTTTCAAAATATATGACTGCGTGAGGTAATTCATGTCAGTGGGCAAGCGTGTCGTGTGCACGCGCGTGTGTCTATGTGTGTGTATGCGGGTGTGTGTGTGTGTGTGTTCATCAGTGAGGGAGTGCTGTCTGTGATGGCCTGAGGGGAGCCAGTGGAGGGAGACGCCAGTACAGGCCACACAAGTCCTGTTGCCTTCCCTCCTCCTCAGGAGGAACTGCCAACCTCTCCGACTTGTGTGTGTGTGTTTGTATGTGTCACAGCGGAGGGTAAGACTTTGGGCTTCATCACCAGAGAGGAAAAGAGGACCGGAGAGAGAGGAGGCTACAACAACAACCTGAAGGTTCTCATATCCCTGCTTACGTCAATGAGTTGGACTCTGCCGCGGCTGTAATTGAAGCGGAGCGGCACCAGCAGCAGCAGGCCGGCAGCCCATCACTTTGATATTTGTAATAAGCCCCAACGTAAGCAAATACGCTCACATCCACAAATGCTCCTGTTAAAAAAAGGCCCTGAGTGTTTCCACCATCTGTTTTCTCTGCCCCGCGCCTCCCCCGGGTAATTTGTTTTGGCTGAACCCGCCACGACGGGGTTCAGTTCTTCATTCTTGGCTGTGAAAAATGTCACCGGTTCACCTGTATCGCTCAAACACCTCCGGCTTATCTAAACCGCCCTCGCCTTGCGTGTCTCGCCCACAATAATCAGCGGTAGCCACGCTCGGTAACTTGCTAAGCCTCTTACACCCTTCCCTCAAGATTAGTGCTTGGGAGCGATGACAGATGCGCTCCGTGGTGATAAATACACACACGCACAAACACACACGCTTCACAACCCGCCACACCTGTGTGAACAGATTTGGCAACGGCGAACAGGCAGTGTGCTTACTCAGAGATGACACACACACACACACGCACACAGACGGAGTGGCGACGTAATTGTGACACACCTGCAAGGCCCGGAGGTTTGGCTCCGTCTCTCCCCCCCCCCCAGGCCTGGCTCAAGCGAGCGCAGGGCAAACAAGAGTTCAACATTCAGGCGAGGAGGCTGATTCGACGGGACAGAGGAGCCCGACCGACAACGCCCCGACGTCAGGCGGCTCCACAGCCGCGCATAAAAAAAAGGGCCGCGTCTGCGTGAGGCTGAAAGTGGGTTTGATACTCCTGCTGAGGCAGATTAACGTCAAAGTTGAAGCGCCTCTGTCCAATAGCATCGGGGTCAGTGCTCCCATATTCCTTAAAAAAATCCAATAATCTGAGCAAATATCAAACCTGCATATTAATCCTACTCCAGTTGAACTATTTTTAGCATCCATTAGAACAGAAACGAAGAAAATGGAGGGTAAAGAGGAGCAAAAACTGAAATGGGTTGAAAGAAATTCCAAATATCAAATGATGGGTGAGTAATCCAGTTTTTAATCCACACTAACTAGATAACCAAGACAATGACCTTTAGACAAATATGTCAGTTGGAGGACACAGACAGTGAGTCAGAGCAGTGAAGGCAGAAGGCGAGATGTTCCTACCACTGGAGATGAAATCCGACAGCCGGGACAGTCGCAGATCGGCGGGTGCACCTGTAAGATTCCTTTGGACATGAGAGTCTTGAGACTTTTCCCTGGAAAACAGAGAGGAAGTTGAAGATAAACCTCCACCTTGACACGCGTCATCACATCACAGCTGGTCACAAAACTGAGGGAAATCTGGGAGCCCGGGACGGTGCCTGCGGGAGTCGAACCTGCAGCAGAAATCTAGATTGTGCACGTGGTTGGGCTGCACAAGAAGGTGTTGACTCGCAGAGACAGCAGCCCACTGTTATCTGTCCATATGAATCAGTATATTAAACTATTAGGCTACCATTTTTGACCCCGGGGTGCGACCCCCCCACACACACAACTTAGCGCCTGTCAGTTCTGCCTGGGTTACCGCGTGCCCGCGCGCGCGTGCGCCTGCTTTAGGGTCATGCCAGCGCCAACCGTTGTCTCAAAAGGCTATTTGACGGTAAAATTCCGTATCGCTTTGTTGCTGCTACGGTCAGCAACGTTTGTGTCCCAGAACTGTCATCAGCATAATATAATGACTTTAAGCCTCGTTTGGGTTCTAAAATGACCACATTTGACACGTTTTTTTTTTTTTTTTGTAAAAGGCTTTGTTGAACATCAGAAGCGTCATCGGACAAGCGTCCCGCTGGGCCAAGGAAAAAGTACCCCCCCCCCCTAATACAAAACATCTACCTCCTCTAACTGGATTTATTGAATAGTCAAACTTTTCATCTCAGTTCCGCCGCAGGTTTCTCCAGATGTCCCCGTTTGGAGCGCGATCGCAGCCCAAACTCTGTCAGCGCCTCGGAGGACATGCGCCTTTCTCATCCGTCTTCTTACGCACTGTAACCCTTTCACTCCAAAACTCCACACCGGCCCAACAAACCAACTTTGTGCATCTACAAAGTGTTTAACTGCTAATAAAAATCCGCTCCCCCGCGACAGCCCGACGCGTGAAAGCGCTTACCTTTGTGTCGAATACTCCGTTTCCAGTCTTTGGCAGTCTCTCGTCCACTGACAAACTGGAACTCATTGGGCGTAAGCCATTCGCCCCTGTATTTAATGGAGGGTCCTTTACTGCCTTGACACAATTTATTAATATAAAGCAAAGCCTTGTTTTCCCCGCACTCCACCTCGATGCACGGCTCCCCGTTGTCAAAGAAAGGCTGAAAGTCGGGGATGGAGGAGAATCTCTCCAACATTAAGTCGTCCGTGTGATGGTGGAGGTGCTGGTGATGCAGCGCCGAGTCGTGGAGCCCCAAGTACGCGCGGTGATGGGCGAAAATGTGGTCGTAAGGCGGCGGATGCGGGGTCACCACGGAGATCGCGGTGGCATTTAAAGGGGCCAGGTATTCGGACTGGTTAAAGGCAGTCAGTGCCATATCGTCTCCATCCAGCCTCTCCTTCTTGATGGCAGGCATGTTAGCGGAGGGCGAGCGCCGGTAACAAGTGAGAAACTGCTCGTCCGATCCAACTTGAGCGTCCTCTCCGTCTGTTAGTGGGGCTGAGCCAGACTCGCAGACGCGCCGCTTGTTTTTACGCAGAGTCCCCGTGTCGCCGTGAGACAGCGGTCTGGTGAAGTTGCCGGATAGATTCCCATTCAGTAGTTCCCAGCTCGCAGCAGCAGTAGCGCTCTCAGCCTCGCAGCTCCTACCTCCCACATTTAATCACGCTCGCTCTGTTAATACCTGACGTGCGGGGCAGCCCTGCGCCCCGGACATTATGGCACCAGCAGTGATCATTAGTCGCCGACGCACCTCAGGGTATATCAGATTTCTTTCAGGAAGTCAGAAGTTGTGTTTAATAGCCGGTGCGTGCAGTCAGCATCTCTGAATAAAACGAATATCGAAGAGAGGATCTCAAAGAGAGGGTGAAGGCGCTGGAGTGAGGATATTATTTCTCATGTTCAAAGAAACAGTTCGGCAGAATGACGCTGATGAGAACGCGCAAGCCAAACACGGGTTTGTTATTCCGGGAGAGCATTTGCGCAACATCAACGCGGTCGAAAGTTTGGCGAGGGTTTGTTTTTGACCCCTGCGTGTCTCGCTGAAGTCACGCTGAAGTTCACAGATCCAGACCAAACAAGATTTGCACTCTCCGCCGCTTCTTAACTTGGCCCATTTAAGCGGCGAAGGCTCGACGAGGGGGCGCACGGAGGAGGGAGGGCCGCGAGGGACGGCGCCGCGCTGCGTAAAATGGAGAAAGCGTCGTTAGTGAGGGAGGAAGTGAGCCGAAATGTCGTTGAGACGGCGGCGTCGTCAAACAAAAAGACCGGCGGGAATGAAAGGCGCATCACAGAATAATTCATTATCGTTTCATATGTGAATGAGAAGCCCACCAGCTGAATATTTAAACAGATGCAAATAAAGGAAATTACTTGGACTCGCAGTTTGTTGGTTTGAAAAAACTTTCAAAACCACCACGCACAAACCTATAAAAGAGTCAATTGGAATGAAGAAATGTCCCAAAATGATCCACAATACAGTGCTTTCAAAGATAGACAAATAATTCCAGAGACCAATATTAACTGAACAAAGTGGGAAAACCTTAACTTTTGAGCCTAAAATGCATCACTTTCAAACTTTGGTTAGAGGTCTGTTCGCACATTAAAATGTCGTGAAAATAAAGTTATGTGCAACTCTGCCGAGAGAGTGTTGCTTTAAAATTATCTGAGAGTATCATCTCCACACTCCCGGCTGTATCTGTTCCTCTGGAGCCCATGAACGAGACCACATCTGACCCCCATCAGCGGCGAACCACCCAGGTGGATCCACCACCAACACATGGGATAGTCATTCCAGCAGCAGAGGTGGGGTCCAAAGTGCTGTGTGAGGGGCCAATAAATCAGGCTAAACCGCCTCTGACATACCCAGGAAGGAGGCGCGCTCACCACAGGCGGAAGCGAGGCGCGGGAAGGCCAGAGACCACAGCCTGACCAGAACCGGAGCGGCTCCTACAGCCAGGACCTGGCCGGGAAACACACGGAAAGCATTTACAAGAACCCAGCTGCTTCACTGAAGACAGAGGAAGACTGTAGACTGTAGATGGACATTTTGTCTCCCAAACCAGCTAAGAGTAAAGGAAATGTCTTGAAATAAGCAGGTTTTGGAGCTAAAGAAGTGACATGAACTGATAAATCCTGCTACAGTCATTAGAAAACGTAACCACAGCAGCACTAGCATAGACGTCGACCTGCTGACATTTTATATCAAGTGATTTCCAAGAAGTGAAATGCTGCACTTCCTATCTGAACCTCCATCACACCAGCCTCAGCCTCCACATTGTATTTTGCTGGTGCAACGTCAGGACATCCCTGGTGAAACCTGTAGAACAGGAGTCCCCCACGCAACGTCCCAAACGATGACTCACGCTCTTCACATGGGGGTTCCCAAACTTCTACACTCACCACACTTCAGCTTTCACATCTAGAAAAATCAGGTTGGTGTCAACTGAATCATTTTTTCCACCAGCCTCGGTGATTCTTTTAGAAAAAAATACTAGACGGGGAAACCTTATGTAACCTTCCTACCTCTTTTAACCTTTTGTGACTTGATTTTATAAAGCATGCAGTACTATTCTGCATGTGTTTAAAGAGAAAGAGAATCTGGAGTGAATTAGGAAATTCCAATATAAGGTTTATTAGAGCAAGAGAGAGAGTTTAAATCAAACACTTGATGACACTTTAGAGCAGAGAAATAGCAATAATGACACAGATTCAAAAAATTGACAACAGTTTAAAAGTATCCAAAGAAGCAACATGCATAATAATAGACAGAAGATAAAATCAGATATTGAACATGTGAATGGAAATAAAAACAATAAGGTTTTGTCCCCTCGGTCCGAAGACAAGAACATTCAAGCCTTGTGGCCCAGGATACCCTCAGAGGTTTAAGACACACCCAAGAAGCATCATATCAAGGAAAGAAAACGTTTGGGAGTGATGTATGAGCAGTTACATAATAAAAACTAGCTATTATTAACTAAAAGGGCTTAATGATACAAATGTGTTGATTAAGGGGCACATCTACTACATATCACTTAAATAAAGGGGAACAGTGCAGCAGACTCAAGCAGCAGGCTTCATGTCAGGAGTCTGACATTATTGACCTTAAGATTTTTAGCATGAACAAAATGGTGTCAAATTATTGTTTTAATGCAGGCCTAAACTTGCTCTCCTGCTCAGCTCACTGGCTAAATGTTGTTTCTTAAACATGTGATATATATGAAATCCTCTCCATCCTAAAAATGCATCTCACGTCCTGTCCTTTCCCATCGACCGGCCGACGGGAACCCCCTTAAAGCGGCCCCATCTGTGCGCCGTTGTTGGCAGCGGCCCCGGAGCCGCGGCGCTGCCGGCGGGGGAGAGAGGTAATAAATAACCCGGGGAGGGGAGCGGAGACCGCCGGGCGGTGCACAGTCTGACCTGACAAATACTCACTGGAAAACCATCAGAGAGCTAGAGCCCACCCCTAGCGCTTGGAGCCAGCCTTTCAGACATGAGCTGCAAAATAGGCCTGCCCCTACTGGAAAAAAGAGAGGGATACAGACAGGAGCGTCTGCCCCCCCCCCCATCCACACCCAGACGCCACCAGAGACACGAGAGTAATTAACTATTTAAAGCAGAGCAAGACTTTGGAGAAATCCAACTAACACTCAGTTACTTCCCCCCCAAAAATCTCAAAATTAATATTCAGGGATTTCCTCATTGAAACAGATTTGACAAGATGTGACAAGATAGACTTGTCACATAGTAACTAATACTAGTCCAGGTCACCTCAAGTTGACGCGCTTGGTTATTTATGTAATGTGGGTCCCCCTCCGCCATGTTTGGCACACCAGACAGACCTCAACTTGCTCCATCGAACTAACTTTTGCAGTACAAAAAGTCAGAGCGGCTGCTTTCTAAATATAGCTACAACAAAAAAATGGAATGGAAAAAAAATCTATTTTGTTTCCTGGCAGTCACCATGGGGTTGGGAGGGGTGCTGCCAAGTCTTACACACTGGACCTCTAACGCACGTGTCATTGTCACCGAGGCGTGGAAATCAGAAATCAGGTTTCGTTGGTTAATTGGAGCTGCTGTGTGGGTTTTCTTTCTTTTTATGATGATCAAACGGGTTTTAGGAGCAGAAACCTGCATCACGACCAACCACAGCCCCCCCTCCCCAGCCCACTACTGTCACACAACCTCAGTCGACCCCTGGCTGGTCTCGAGGTTCCTCATTCTCACCTTATGAGATGTTATGAAACCAATAAACTAAGACCAAACTGAAGTCCCAGTGACGGCAGGTTCCTGTGTTAAGCTGTTAAACTTTCTTTAATCAATGACCATAGGGGAGTTTAGCTCTCTTCAGTTGGTCTTTAATATCCAAAACTGTTTAATATGACACAGCGTCTGAGTTTAAATTATGTTCACAGGCTCGAGGAAACACTTTAAGGTGGAAAGATGTGGACTGCATCACCTCTGTACGAACGTCGACGTCTTTGTTGCCGAACTGTTGTCGTTTCATTTACTGTGTCCATAATTCCTGACCAGGTGGGGGCCCCGCACGCTCACATGACATCAGTAACCACCAGAACTATTTTAGGAGAAGCTTTTAGTCCATTTCTCTTATTTTTAGGTTCCCAAAACATGAGAGTCACTTTTTACCACAGTAAGAAAGCAGAAAAGTGATGATTGAAAACTTTCAATGTGCGCTTCCTCAAAATTTCTCCATCTGAGTGGACAATATTTTTTCTTAGATTTACTTAATCACATGTAAATAGAATATGTGATTAAGTAAATCTAAGAAAAAACAGCTGCTCCATCTTTCATAACTGTATTTTCTTAAAACTTGTGTTAAAAGCGTTAAATGAACACTTAAGAGCATTTGTCCCTGTAAGTATAGCAAGACCCTGTATTTGTGGTATAACTTAAGCCTCAGACTGAGTCTTAACAAAGTGCTTGTTTGGTTTAACACTGTGTGGGACCAACACAGGCCTGCGACTCCCGGATTTGAGACTTGGCGAGCAGGCAGCGTAACATTAGACCTTTTCGTTGGTGGGGGGGGCTGAGAGGAGTTTATGCTGTCGTGCCGGCGCCCTTGGCCTCCCTCAGCGGATCTGGGGGGTCATGCGGCTGTCTGTGATCCCACACAGCGGCTCTTCCACATGGGATTTATTTTCTTGCTGGATGGGCAGGCAGGCGGCCCAGGAGGATTCTCATTTTAGACCAGCGTCTGTAGCTGTCAACGCCAGCCGACAGAGGCGAGCGGACACCCGACCCCGAGTATCCTCCCTCAACACTCCCGTTTGGACTCCCTCCCCTCCTCTTTCTGTTCCCCCTTCAGACACACACGCACACACATACACACACACGGAACATGGCCAGGACACACAGAAAATAATGACTTTCGCAGCTGTATTTCCTTTAAAAACCTTATAATAAAATTCGAATTAAGCCGGACTTTCTAAACGTAACGTTTTGAGGCGACTGTGTCGGGTTTCAGGGCTTCTTATCGTAGATTAGAAAGCATTGTGGCGAAGTTAAAGCCCCGCTGAGCAATGAGCCAGGTCTATCTAGCAAAAAATGCACGACGTCTCCCCAGCACTGTTAATAATTTGTGCAGTAAAAGATAGCAAGCCTTTCAGAGTTTGTGGGAGTTATTGGCACAGTATTCCCCAACATATTTGTGCGAGGCAGTGATAGGAACATAAATTATTTCTTATCTCTTCCGCAATCCATTTTTCAAAAGGCTCACTCTGCGTTTGAAGGGTAGCAGCGCTAGCAGCCAACGCAAAAGATAGTAGGTCACATTAGCCTTCAAGAGATCCATCCTAATGATTACAAACAATAAAAGCAGCCTCCTGATATCGGCCATGGCATGCATGCACGCATTGATGTTATTTAACACAACTCTATGCAGGGATAAATGACCAATGTGCACGTCTAGTTAAATTTGTAACACATGGACGGATGTTAGCGCTTAAGAATGTCAGTGTTAAAGTTCAAATCTTGCAAATCACAAGATGCACGTGACACAGGATCACGGCGTGCTGCGTCGGTCGTATAAAAGGACCCTTTTCTTTTCTTTAGAAGCAAAAAAACTAAGTTCAAAATTTTATATGTCGCTGGCCATGAGACGCTGTGAGGCATACGCTGTCACGGCTGATGGAGAATACGGGAAACAGCGATTTCAGATCAAATATTCAAACAATTAGACTTTCGGAATTATTGGCCAAAGCCAGACAGTAGATCTGTGTTACAGTAAGAACAGTTGATATGATTATTTATTTATTTATTATGTTGTAAGGGGAAAGATTTCCGTCTGGACGGAGTAACAATCCTCAAAAACCACAACAAACCTTCTGTAATGAGGCTTCATGAGGTCGAGACGTCATCAAAACCCGCAAAAACAAGCTAAAAGAGACCCATGGTGACCTCTGAAAACCTGGCCAACCCTCTGATGGCTCTTCCTCTCAGTCAGAGCTGATTCCGTATGGAAGCTCTTCAAAAACGATGTCAGCCATCACTCACAGCCATTTCCACGATATGAGACCAAATGACAAATGATAAATATCAAACTCTCCTCTGCTAAGCGGTAATGTCTGCTTGCAACGAATAAACCCCAGCTCCCAGAGCCACTATTGATTTTTTTTTTCCTTGTGTGATGTGAAACCGGCAATCAGCACTGCGGTTCGAAATAGCCCTGAAACTGGAGCCGAGACGTCGATGAGTCGCCAACACATTTCAATTAGCAAGCCGCCCTGGCCGATCTCTCCCCCGGGGCACAGAGCGCACGGGGTCGGGCACACCCAACACCGGTCCACATATGGTCCTGCATTAACTCAAATTAATCTGATGAGATGGAGAGAGAGAGAGGGGGGTGGGCTGGGGGGGTTATAGACTCCACCAACAACTTCAGTGTGAAGTTTTAGTCTATTTCTAGAACTTGTGATTATATGTAGAAGAAACACTCCGGCCGATCTCAGCCTGTGACCTCCACAGAGCGGCGTTTGTTTAACACCAGTCGTTTCCAGGGGAAAGATGCGGACGGAGCTCTGGGACAAGAGCTGACCGCTGCAATCGGAGCCAATAGCTGCTCATTTTACACCAGCTGCGTCAAACACGTGGCCCGCGGGCCGCATGGAGTCCATTACATACTTACGTGTGGCCCGCCACAAGGTTTATCTTTAGATGCTTCCATTTTTCCAGAAGGTTGTTCCGATTTCCACTCCATCTTGACAACTAACAATAGTTTTAACAATGGCTCTAAACAACCAAAATGAATAAAAGGTCTTTTATTTGGTGAAATTATTAATGCCCATTTTTAGATGAGTAACTTAATTGTTAGTAATAATGGATCCAGTTCGTTATAATAAAGTTCTCATTTGATTAAAACAAGAACTGAAATCTTGTGGTTGTAGGCTTTAGGAATATGAGCCCCCCCCCGCCATCATGTGTTTAGCAGCCAGGTTTGTCAGATCTTATTTCGGCATGCAGGGGGTAGTTCCGGGGGTCTTTTCCAAAGGTGTCATCAAACATTGACGCTTTAGGGGGGTAATTGAGGTTTTTTGGGTGTATTCCAGTAACTGCAGTAATTCTGCCTAACTCAGCCCTCCGTCTGACCCCCCTCACAGTTGCAACATTTTAGAATTCTCTGCATGTGGTTTAGATTATAATTTCATGACCAGTGAAGACAAACTCTCTACTTTATTAGACATCCTATATGAAGGGAGATATTTTATTTTAAACATTCTTCTATTTTAAAGATTCTTCTATTCAAGTGTAGAACAACAGACTGTGAATGACTTGAATCTGTAACTGTTATTGTTAAACTCAACGTACAACAATAATTGCCAATAATCTTATCAAGTCAACATAATCTGCTGTCCATACGTAAAACACTGACCTGATTTTAAAGTGTTGTGAGATAAAGGTGAAAAAGGTTGTGTTTGTTTCCATCTTTGACAGCTCCCATCAACAACAGCTGACTGGTGTGTGTGTGTGTGTGTGGAGAGAGAGAGGAGACACGCTGTACATTCTCCACTGAGGGGCCAGGAGGGGTTACATTGGAGCCACGAGGCCACGGCGACAACTCTCTGCCCCCCTCCTCCCCCGCCAATTCCCTTTGCTTCTCGCCTGGCCGCCAGACCCACATCGAGCAGACGCACCACAGGCTTTGCTCCCCCACCCCCACCCTCGTGCTCTAGGCCGATCGATACAGCTCTTCCCCTTTCATCTGACCAGAGCTGGAGAGGAGCCGTACTTCCTGAAGAAATCCCAATACAACGCACAGCACTGCCTCTCAGGGTACCGTGTGTGTGTGTGTTCCTGTATTTGTTACATATTGGGTACCAAAACATTCCCTCAGTCTACGAGCAACGTGAGGACATTTTTGGGAAGTGGTTCCATTTTGGCTGAGCTTAACATATTCAAATGATTGCTTAAGGGTGAAGTTTTACAGTTGTGGTCAGAATTGGGCCTAGGTTAGAGTTGGGGTTTGGGTTCGGGACTAGTTAGGATGGTTAGGGTAGGAAGCTGGGTAATGTATTGTATGTTGTATTGTAACGTATTGTATATATTGTATGTCTAGGAAAGTCCTCACAAAGGCAGAAAAAGGGCATCTGTGTTTTATAGACAAGGGTTTGGCATGATTGGAAAGTGGTTTGCAGAAGATATATGACCATTAGCATAGACACAAGGGTAAAATGATGTCATAGTTGGATCAATATTTTGTTTGATCAGTGTGATATGAGCACCGCTTCAATGGCTAATAGGGAATGTGAGAAAGCCCTCCGAGCTCTTTCGAGGGGCGGGATTTTTACTGCGCCCATTGTTATGAAAATATCAAATTCTTTAAGGTCTTAGTGGGTAAAACCAGTAAGACGACAACGCTCTCAGAGGAAAGTTACGTTTTCTTTAGAGATCTTTAAAGAAGCTTCAATAACCGGAGAAGCAACATTTGTCACTCAGCTTTTTTGTTACCTTTGCTTATCCGACAGCTTCCTGTGTTGGTTGAGGACTGGGAGTTTTAACTCTCACTCTCTCGTCGCTGCTTATCCGGCAGATCTCGGTGTTGTTCGTGGACGGGGAATCATAACTTCCTGTGTGAGCGGAGGAGAAATTCGGCGTTATCAGTCAGAGGCCAGGTGTTAAACTCCAACAGGCTCCGGGCACGTGGAGGTCAGGTGGAGACATCACCTGAAAGGGCAAAAAGACATAAAAACACTGCCAAAAGAAAAGATTTTTAGAAATAATATTATTTTTTTTTCTGCTGTAATCTCAGCAGAAGCAGAAGAACGAACATAAAAATGAAATGCTTGTGACCTTTGACCTCTGACCGTCTACATCTGCCCCACGAGAACATTCCATCTGAGAGCAGAGTTTTCCTCGTACTAAACTGGAAGAGGTTTGTCGTTTTCAGTCCTCCACGTCTTTCATATTCCAGCGGTCGGTTTAATCTTTTGTAATTAATCCCCTTCCACACTGAGGTTGTTCCCATTTTTGGATCACGCCCCACCTGTGTGGAGCCAGGAACAATACAGCAGTTATGGTTTGAGTCGCTCAACATTGGGGGGGGGGTTGGGGTTTGCACAAAACACGATCGATTGCAAAAGTTGAAAGATCCACAATGTTTACTTTGAGTTGCCTAACAGTTTTTCAAAAAAATATAAAGTCAGACAATTATGGATTTCTGTAAATTAAACACATGAATGGAGGAAAAGTTGCTATTGAGTTTGGGGATTGACCCGATCAAAACTCTCTACGTGGGCTAAAGGATAAATTGTCAAATTAAGATGCCGGTCAGAGGAGATCACATACTCAGCTGGACCGAAGCGCTACACAGGCGTCATGAAGATTTCACAAAGATCTCACAGAAACCTTTAAACTATTAATGACGTGACACTACTGGAGCGAGCCCGGAATCCACCGACCTTTTCTGGCTTCACAAATCGTTTCCTGTCAGTGATGCAAGTTTACGACCTTTTCATTTTTAGGCCAGGGCCCTTTCATTGCAGGGCCCTATGTGAGCACTCGGGGGTTCGGTACCCTGCTCCGGGCTGTTCTGGAAGCAGGGTGAGCTGCCAGAACACCTTCCGTGTTTTGTCCACACCAGGACTTGCAACGAGAACCGCCCGCCCAGTCCCCAACAGACCGAGCTACCGCCCGGGGACCCTGGGAACACTTGTGCTCATACCGGTGTGGCTGGTCTGGTTCTCGGCTCAAGATGCATTTCCTGCTAGGTGTATTTTGCTCTCTTCTCTGATGGGAATCAAACACAGCCACAGTTCATGAACATGTGCACGATTATCCATCTCAGCAACACGGCGAGATGGCAGCGGAGTTGAACGTGACACATTTTCATCGACGGATACACGGTTTCCTGTTTCTCCACGCCACGCCCGCGTGCTTGGCTGATATTGATTCGGTACATTTTGTAAATAAAAACACCAAAATCCTCCCGTCATCTCCAGACTCCAGTGACATCCAGAAAACTTGTAAGAAAACTGATGGTGTTCGTCGCGCAATGCCGCCTGCCCATTAGCGTCTCTGCAGTCAGGATGCCGTCCAGCAGATGTTTAGTCTGCCAGGAGGAGCAGCGCCCTGTATTTTCACTGGCGCTCTGCATCCACTGGCTTTTGAAAGGAATGCCGATGCCTGGTCACTGCCCTCGACACAGCCCACACAAGCGCTGGCCAAACCACTGAGGTAAAACATGAAAGAGTTAAAGCAGCAGGGCGGCTGGAAGCAGGCAAACTGCCGCCAGACCCGCAGGGCCGCGAGCGGGGACGTTTAAACTGCGGCCATCGGTGCGCCGTCCCCGTGGAAACGTCTGGCCTGGGATGACTCAACATCCGACGCTGCACAGGAGGAGCGGAGAGACGCGGCTCTGTCCCAAACAGTTTCCAGACTGTCCAAAATAGGCCTGTTATTCCCCCGCCTGATGGTAACCAAATGTCAAATGAAGGATGAGAATGTTTGTAAGTGCTGACGGAATTTCAAAGCCGGGACAGGAAAACTTCCCAAGCCGTGTCCTGAGCCACAGCGCACGGTTTCATGTCGTGCGGTGTAATTATTTACCACAGGCAACTTAAATGACAGCCCGGCCATTTGAGTTGTTTGTGTAGCTGCGGAACCGCCGCAGGTTTCACATGTAAGGACAGTTTTAGATTCTGTTTCCAGAGCATTTCATTTAAAAAACTAATAAATTGTGCTGATTTAAAAGAACTTTTCAGTAGAACTTTTTGTATTATTAATCATGAGAGCTAATTATTTCCCAGTAGTAAGTTACGTGACACTGAGTTCCAAGGACGTCAACTGTCTGTGCTCAGAAGAATGAAAGGGTCAAGGGAAGGAACAGAGCTCTTCATTTAATATTCGAGGAGAAGAAATTGGGCAACTTCTTCCCAGCAAAGGTCATGACCTCTGTCTTAGCCGGTGACCTTCCCCTGTTTTCAATTAGTACCTCATCAGCAAACACTAATGAGGGTAAAGCTGACGCCAGGATTCACAAAAGTGCGACGAATGAACCATTTTTATCATATTTTACCCTTCTGTGTTGTATATGAGTTAATAATTTGTGTGTGTGTGTGTGTGTGTGTGTGTGTGTGTGTGTGTGTGTGTGTGTGTGTGTGTGTGTGTGTGTGTAAAGAGTGTGTTAAACATGGTGCAGGGTGCCCAGGGAATGCATGGGAAGGGAAAACACGGTCATAAATCAGCCCCTCTGTTTCTTTTTTAATTGCAGTTCAAATTAATGTCGGGCCCATAGTTACTACTGCACAACTGGGTCCAGGCGGTCCGGTGGAAATAAAACGGCGTGTCCCTGCCAACATCAGCGTGTAAATCACCGCTGGTACTGTCCTCTAAATAAAGGTGGTGTGGGACAAAAAGTGGTGAGTTATTGTGGAGGCTCCTTTGTTCAAGGAGACTCGGGACTTTTTTAGTTCCCTCACTTTTGGGCCCAGACGTGAGATGAAAATTTTTTATTTATTTATTTTTTAAATAAGGTGAAACACAGAGAGGTTACAGAGGGGAAACACTCCTGAGATTGCTTTAAAATGGCCCGGGTCGGCTTTTCTTATTGCCTGAAAACAAGAGGTGTAACACTGCCCTCAGAGTGTAAGAAAAACTTCCCACTTGGTTACGACAAAGCCCAGTGAAACCTTCTGAATTGCGAGATCACTGTGCCACAAAAACGTATGCATTAAATCTCACCTCCAAATCAAAGAGCCGGGCAGGTAGCCTTCCGTTTGTTAGGCCAACCGCGCATTGACTAATTGGGATGTGCATGGGCCTGTCTGGGAGCGTGAGCTTAAACAGATTTCAGGATGCAGTGTGAAAAAAGGGAAAGGGAGTAAACATCCCGTGTCTTCAGGTTCAAATAATTGCTGCACGCGAAACACTGCAGATCCAGATCACAGCAAATAAATGTCATAAATATGGAAGAGCTTCATTTTGTCTCCTGAATCACAATCTGTTCTGCTGTTGTGAAACCAGGCCGACCGGGCCGGAGCTGCGGCGTAAACACAGGAAGTCTCCGCTCGGCTCTCTTTGGGATTTGGTCTCCGTGTTGTCCTCCAAGGGCGTCTCACTGTGAGACTGCAGACAGAATCCTAACCTTGCTGCGGGAAAATAACGTTCTCTTCCACTGCAACATGGCGTCTCACTCGTCTCCACACTCTCAGATTAATTAGCGCCTCCTTCTCACCACCATCAGCGTGCACGTCTACCTTCAGTGAGGGAGTAACCTGGACCTCCAGGGTACTGGCTGTTGTTCTGGGTCGGCAAATGTTGTGAGGATTACACCGGCTCTGCGGCGCAACTACACAAGTCTTCAACCTTGCAAGTGTTTTGCAAGTCTTGTGGGGGCAGCGGCATTAAAAACACTGTTTTTCCTCTCTGTGACACTGGGGCTGCTCCAGCCTCCCTCCTACTTTCGGGGCTACGTCTGCTAAACGAGCCGGAGCAACACAGCGGAGCCCACGAGGCTCCACGCTCTCCGATACGACCGGGGGCTTTTCTCTGCCTGCTCATTCCCTCCGCCGCCGCCCCCTTCCTCCCCCCATCTTTCCCCTCCGCCAAGAATCTATATTTCATAAGCGAGCTGTGGAGCTCCAGTGCCCAATTATCAGCAGATAAGGCGCAGGAAGCCCTGGAGCGCCGGCACGGCTATTTAGAGGAGGGGAGGGGGTTGCAAGAAAGGCAGGCAGGCAGGCGGGCAGGCTGGGACCCAACCCCCCAGGGGCACTGCGCTCTCACCACGCTATTTTTTTCGCCTCTCTCCCTCGCTGACAACCCCCCCCCCCACCCCTACCTTAGTGGCAGGGTTCAATTAGTGCCGCCGGCGGCTAACACCCGCAGCCCCGCTCAGCCTGGGAGCTGAAGCCTCCATCAACGCACACCAACAACACGCAAGACTGAGTCCAACTAGCAAATTGACGGCAAGGCGAGCCCTTTGTTGTTGTCACGCACAGTCGACCAAGTTCTCCCTGTTTGTCAATTTTTCCGAACGTTTTCTTATGCAGAAGCGTCAGTTTTTTTTTCCGTTCTAACATTGCAGAAGTGCTTTATTTCACTCTCTGGATCATCGGGGTCCTTCTTGGCGGTCGTCTACCCCTGCTCCAGGCCTGACCTTTTTTTTTTTCGGCTGAAAATTGCAACACGGAAACACGTCACCGCGCGCCTGATTCTGGGTCGCTATAGGGAGCGCCGTGGTAGCAGCTGGGATTGGCCCGCTCGGGTGCCATGTTTTCCTGCCCACGCCTTTATGTTTCATTTCCTGTTGCCATGGCAGAAACAACATGGATGCCTGTAAATGTGAGGACCATAACAGGGACAGACAGATGGCTGCGAATTTAACCGGAAAACAAGGGGTCGTGCGTCGCTGAGTCCAGGTATACGTGTTTAATAAAAATAACGGTCGCCTGCCTTTTTTAACTCTTACAGGAAATAGCCGATTCACTGTGTCCATGGTGATATAAGCAACTAGAGAATGCCTAATCACATGAACACATGGATAAAATGTTAATAAAGGCACAACATCCAGTAACCTTTGCACACCAGCCACCTATCGATCAATATTACGGAGACAATGATATTGGCTAGCTTAAAAGCATGCTAATTCAGAGAGAGACTTGTTATTGATATCCCTGGTTGAAGTCTTGTAACCTTTTTATTTTTACATTTTGAACTCAGAACCATCAACGGCGAGTATTTCTGCTGCCGTTTGCTCTCATCGGCGGGTTTATGAATGGACTCCTGCCCCTCTGCTGTGGTCCCAGACCTCTATTAGTGAGGGGGGGGGTAAAACTTGATGCGCCGCTCACATTTTCAGACCCCGGTGAAAGAAAGAAGGAAGGGGGGGGGGGGGGCGACTAAAACCACCAATGCTGAGCAAGGTCGGCCAGGGGTCAGGCACAGCTCACGGATACGAGACGGATATCGATTCGCAGGGACAGGCCATGAAAACACGCGCGCGCACGCTCTCACTCCCCACCTATTTTTCTCTACAGTCACAGGGCAGGCATCAACCGATAGATCAGCCGGGGGCAGGAAACAGCCTGGGTCAGAGGGGACGGTGTGTGTGAGAGTGTGTATGTGTGAGATGATAAGACTAACAGCCTGTCGAAAGCCGCTCTCACCCAGAGCTATCCAAGACCTTCAGGCTGTGCAGCATCACCTCGAGCGGCAGAGAGAAAGAAAATAGCTGTAAGGAAACATTGATGGACTGTTCATCTCACCGCCGCTGATGGACACGAATCTGCAGGCACACCCCGACACACCCCGGCTGACGTGCGCCGTCTTCTGTCATCACTGCTTTGCGCCACACAAGGTGTCTTTCTCGGTCATCTGTCACAGCGAGCGGGCGCGTGTTGCTAATTGTCCGCGAGTGTTTGAGGGTTCAGCCGCCCTAAATGGCGTCGCAGAAGACCGGAGGGCTCAGCTGGACTCACGCGCAACACAGCGTCAGCGGGCTACTGGGCCTCGTTTGTGCACACGTGCCGCGTGACGCTGCTGCGCGTGAGTAAATCAGCGGAGTGTGATGCCGAGTGTGTGCTTAGCGCGCGCCTGTGTGTGTATGTGCGATGTATGTGAGAGGAAGTCAAGGGGCAGTGAAGCGGAGGAGGGCAGGCGATGCTGGCAGGCATAGAAAGCAGGCCAGCTCCATCTCCCGGGATGGAGCGCTTTAAAGAGATGGGTAGTAAAAGCAAAACACGGCGGAATTTGCTCCATCTAATATGTGTTGGTCCTAAAATGAATATTCCTAATTTCTTCCTCCATCTAATATCTCATCTATACCGTATTAATTATGTTTTTGCCGTTGCTTGATTCATCCACGCTCCAGTTTCTGGCTACAGCTGCCAGAAATTACATGAGACACAGAGGAGGCGAAAAGTAAGACAAAAGAGAGACCAGAGGATGCAAAACAGTCCGGGTGGGGGGTAAACTTCCCCCGCTGACGCTCTTGTTCCGCGGCGAGAATCCCCCGACCAGTAGCCTCAGACATGTGGTTCCAGTTAGCTCTCACTTTGACGCGTTTCCTGTGCCGCCGCTGTGCGCAGCCATCGCCACGACGCAGACCTCCCAGTGCCACGACACCCAAGCTCTCTGGACTCTCCCCCTCACACACACACACCCACGCACACACACACTCAGATTCTGTCATCACTTCTCAAAAATGTCCATGCCTTGCTAGGAACATGCAGATTCTGGTCCTCGTTGTGTAACATATGCAGGAAACACACACACACACACCAGCCTTGTATTTATATCTTTGTGAGGACTCACATAGACATTTTCCAGCTCTTTACCCTGGCCGGTCCCTTCACAGCTAAATGCTCGACTCTAACCCCTACTTTAATTGTAACTGAAACCCAACTCTAACCTCAACCTTAAAATCACGTCTTAACCCTCAGAATGGCCTTGAGTGAGGACCAAAGAAAGACGTGAGGACCAGCCCAAATGTCTTCAACCGGATAGTGAAATACACGTTTTAATACTCACTACATAGCTTGTGCAAGAACACACACACACACACGCACACACACACACACGCACAGGGCTGAAATATGGATCTTCAGGCCATATCCTGATCTTAATTCTTGTTTTATGTAAAGCTGCAGCGTCTCAGCACCATCAAACACTTTAATCCAGCCTCCATATTTGCAGCCGCGTAGTTAAAAACAGTCTCCGGCTTTGCTGACGCTGCAACCACATGTGTGGAGCTGCAGCCCGAATGCAGCAGAGCGCAGAAACCAAGTTCCGATGTTATCTAGTGAAACGCAAGACCCAGACAGGTGTAATCCAGAATATCTGAGCAGATTAAACATGAAAGGTCAGAGGCCGCGTGTGTTTAGATGCGTCGCTCACGCTGCGGAGCAACGACGCACCGAAACAACCATGGTTCCTCTCAGCGAGGTGATTCCCTTTTGTGTGTGTGTGTGTGTGTGTGTGTTGGGGGGGGGACCCCAGAATGGAAAAAGTGATCCGAGCAGTTGACAGAGATAAAAGAAAAAACACAAGCCCACGCGGCGTTGCTTCTAGGCGGAGAGACGCAGAATTCTGGGTGGCGAAATTGAGAATGAGGGGGTGAGAGGAGGAAGATAAACAAAAGTGCAACGAAGAGGAGGTGAAACCAAAGGAAGGAGCTTCTCAAAGGCTTTCCTGCGTTGGTGGGACTCCCCTTACCACGCAGGTTCTCTTTAAACACAGAACAAAGAAGATTCTCTGAAATCAGAGCGTGGCTGGAAATTTCCTACACGAGGTCGTCGGCGTTCACTGCTCAGGTCCTGCAGCCGAACGGTTGACGCCTGGTCGACGTTTCTCCGTCAGACTCCTCTTTAGGCTTTAAAAGTAGCGATCTGAGCTGAAGAGTTTGAGGACATAATGATGATTTCTTCATTCAACGCCAGCTCAGCAGTTTTCCGACTGCGCAGAATAAATGCTCACAATCGGAGGCGAGCGTGAGCAAACGAGCACAAATGAAAGTTTAAGGAGGCCGTATTGATTTGTGTGGAGGTCAGGGGAAGGTCGCGCTTATCAGAGAATCAACAAACAGCCGCCAGCACCTTCTTCAGCTGAGCCAATCACCTTCTGACCTGGGCCACCGTTACCATGGCGAATGACCCTGAGCTGCACAGGCCGTTCTCGACGCAGTACCGAGTGAAAGCAGCCGGGCGGAGCTCTGAAAAGACTCTGCCGCCACCACAAACCTTCAACTGTGGCTGAGCAGCGACAGGAAGCTGCCGGACAGCCGTGAGGAGGAAAGGCTAGAAGGTTGTGTTGTGTAGTGAGAGCGCTACGAAACACCACTAGGGGGCGATGAAACGCTGGGACGCCACAGCTTTAGCTGTGTTAGCCAGCAAAACCTGGCTTATTTTAGTTCTCAGCAGCTTCTCTTGATTCCCTCCATTGTGCTCAAGGTCATGAACCTAAAATATTGAAATATATGATGTATAAAGCTGAAAATTTAAGCTTCTGGGTGAAGCTCATTGATGCGTGATATAAAATCATGTACATAAGAAACGCACACCTACACACACTGAATCATCGCTATATTGACCAACAACACAGCCCCCCTCCTTGACATTTTGGTAAAGAGACATTTCCATTTTTTCACCGAGTCTTTCCATCTCTCCCTCCCACTCACCCCCCCCCCCCCCCAGACCCCTCCCTCCCTCGGAGGCAGGCAGGCGCTGGTGGTAACAAAGCCTCTGGCAGTGTGTTTCTATCCTGCAGGAGCCCTCGGGTTCCAACCTGTCAATATCCCAGCCAGTGTCTTGGCTCTGCTGCCGCTCAGTTAACCTCCTCACCCACCGAACCGGCACGAGAGGGCTCCCGTCGCCATGCCAGCTCTGAGACGGGCACCACCACCCGCCTCCCACCCCGCTCCCAGACGACAGAGGGCACCCAGGCAGCGCCGGAAGCCGGCGTGGAGGCCGACAGCAGCTTTCTGCTCTTTGACATCGGTCCCACTGGAGGCTCCTAGGGGCAAAAACGGTAAATGAATCGGAAGGAAGACTGAAAAAGTTCAAAGGTTTCAGCTCCTGTCATTGCTTAACTGCACCGTTTAAGGTGGAGGGCAAATAAAAAAATCCTTTCAACTGTTTTCCTTTTTTTAAATATAAATTTATTTCCATTTCATCGAAAACTCTGGCTTTTGTAAAACCGTCCCAGTGCTCCATTTAGCATTACGAGCGTTTGCTTTCGTCCCACTTCTCTGTCCTTCACCTGCCGCTGGAGCTTGCCTCCTCTGTCAGGATCCAACTTTATACCAGAGATTGTGAAGATCAAACGCTGGAGACATGTGCGAGGCAGACCCCAGAGGCAGAGCTAATTGTACAAATTGATGCATCAGGATGGTAAACGTCACCTTCACTCCTGTCTTCAAAAACGTTAGCATGCACACCTGTAACCTGTCAGTGTTGACCCCCCCAGCTCTGGATATCGTCTCCTCGGGCCCTTTCACCTCTCGTCTCCGGCCCCCGAGATGCTCAGCTGTGACATTGACTGCTTACTTCGGTGGAGACGTGTGTCCCCGCACATAAAATAACAACATATGGACATGTTAACAAGGTCAGACGTCAGTCGCATGAAAGAGGAACTCAAGGGGAAATCTGGAGACGGGAGCGTTTGGAATCTACACGCAGGTCTGATCTCAGGCACGGTAACAAGCATGTGGCAGCATGTCACCAGCCTCTCTCTGTCTCCCTCTCTCACACACACACACACACACACACACACACACACACCTCCATGCCTGGCTCTGAGGCACCACAGCTGTCTGCGGAGCGATCAGGTTACGGTCGGCCGGCGGGACAGACTTTATGGAAGACTCTCTCCCACACCCACTCTCCCGCAAGGACTCCGAAGTAGGTATCAGGTTGCCCGTTCAGCGCCGGCCAGGCTCAGTGCTGGCGGCAGCTTGTGATCTTGGGTGTGTGTGCGCGTGTGTATGTGCGTGCGCGCGTGTGTGTGTTATATCTCCGGCTCTTTGAAGGTTTTGGCACACAACAGTGCCGTCTCCTCCAGGTATGTAGGTGTGATTTACAGTGCAGACGTCTCACATCCATGCACGTTTCTGCGAAGTCTGACCCCTTCTGCTAAGAACCAAAATAGTATCTCCTGAACTAAAAAGTCTAATGTATGGCCACACATGTGATGGAACACGGACAGGGTCCGTGTCCCTCCATGTTAGTGCGTGCCAGACCCACGGGTGGAACACAGTTCTCAGGTTTATTTAAAATATATATAAATGCAAATATGGTTCACCTCTGTGGCTTCGTTCTGCCAAATCTAGATTTCTTACAGTTGTTGCTAGCTACAACATTTGGGATGTTTTGTGGGAACCTCCACGGGTGAGAGGAGACGGGCAAACCTGTGCTTCTCAAGCTTGTGTTATGTAAGGTTTAGGAAGCGTCATCCAGATTGGTCTCTTCCTAACAACCCTCTGAGTTTTGCTCTATCTTCTCTGATTGGATTAGAATGGAGCCAGCACAGCCCAACAGTTCCACTAACTAATGCCTGCCATTAGTAACTTCACACTGTAATCATATAGGCAGAAACAAGTGGGCCAAATGGCCTGTTAGCTAAGCTAAAGGACAGGAAAGCAGGAAGTTTTGGCTAACAGCTAACCAACAGCTAACTTGATTACTGATCTGTAATGGATCATTTCATTCCTTAAGAAAGACAAATGAAAGGCATGTTCAGTTGATTATATTGTTTTGTATTTTTAAATATTAATGCCATTAATGTTGATTGACGTTGTTGTGGCATCATGTGGGAACATATCCGCAGCACTATAATGATGATTGCAGGTTTTATTACAACTACAAACATCAAAAGAGTGAGCAGATAGGGAACTTCCACATCAGATTGCTCACCACGGGCCACCGGAAGGTAGGAGGAGCTGTAGAGAAGGTGCACTCGCAGGTCAACGTAGAGGCTGGTATCTATATGCAAGAACCTCGTGACGGTTCTGCCGCTGGCTCGCTTGCTAGCCCGGCATGGAACAGCACTCATGAATAATGCATGGAGACATCTGCCACTCCTGAATTATAGATCTGTGGAGGCCCAGCATATGGGAATAGCACAGCAAGTGCTAATGGCTAACTCAATACAAAATATAGGTGAGAAACACATTTTTATTGTACATCCTTGTAGGTGTGTGTAGGTATGTGTGTACTAGACAAATCTCAGCACATTTAAGGGAACTAATGCACCTCTAGGTGTGCCCAATTCTGCTGTATTGCATCATAGTGTGAACTCTTTTTTGACCAAATTTAGCCCAAATGGTAGCTCAGAAAAATCAAGTATCCTCATTTTTGGAACGTTCTTCATGTGCTTTTAAGCAGACATCCTTTTTCTGCTTGAATATTCTATATTTTCTGGTTACTATTAAGAATCAGAGCTGGGGTGGGGCTGGATTTTCTTCCGGCCCAGGCGAGTGGGGGGCCTGGTCTTCCGGGGACTACTCCGATCTTCCCCTTTCTCTTCAGGATTATCCTCTTATCGACAGAGCAAAAGCACGGCTGAGAAGCAGCAGCAATTAGCCTGCCTTTAATTAACGAGTACCTCTATCCAAAACCACCCACAGTCTGCGCGGGCTCCCGGTTGGATGGCAGTCAACGCGCCAAAGAGATGAGCAGACTTAATCTTGTTTTTGTCTGGGTGAGAGCGAGCCAACGCGTAGAAAAGGGCAAAGGTCGTCCCTAAGCAGGCGAGGAGTCGCAGCATGCAGCGCGTCTCTCGTGCATGTGTGCCTGCAAACCACCGCAGGTTTCAAAAGGAATCCTGCCGCCCACCACTGTTCCACTTTATGCACGTATGTTTGTGATGTCGCTGTGTGTTCATTTGGGTGTTTTCTCTCTTGTGTGCAAGTGTGCGTGTGTTTGTGTGTGAGACTGTTGCTATTTGGGGCTCGCAGAGGCCTCTTTCAGACTGATAATGGAAACACATGTTGGGTGAAATGAGAGGCCGACACACCCCAACTCCAAGGGAAAAAAAAAAAAACGAGCATCATTTAGTTTAGAAGGTCGAAGGAAGACAAAGAATCATCCCTTTCCTGAAGTCTCCAAACAGGAAGTAGCATATTAAAAAGGCTACCGGAGCACATGCAGAGCGCTATTTATCGAATAAATCCTGTGTCAGCAGACTGAGAGCAGGACGACAGGCTGCAGATGAAAAGAAATAAGGGAGACGGGGCGCCAATGGTGCCTGGCCGGGCTGTTGTACCACCAAGTGGGAGGGGCGGTGGCGGCAGCCCCAGCATGCATACATTAGCAGTGCTTAGGCGCACTAATTGCTTCTCACTTAGACAAATCTCCTGCAAATCACGGCTGCGCCGCCAGCGCTGCCCAGGCCTCCTGGGAAGAGGAGACGGCAGGCAGGCGGACGGAGTGAGAGGCAGAGACGGGGGGGGGGGGCTGGCGAGCTGAGCGCGCGTACCAGAGGCGCCTTGAAGCAGGATGGAGGAGGAAGGAGAGATGGAGGAGGCGGAGGAAGGGGGGGGGGGGGGGGGGTGCTCCCATGAGAATGAGAGAAGCGAGGAGAGAGAAAAAAGCTCCAACACTTCAAGAGAGCCTCTCTCTCTCCCTCCCTCCCTCCCTCTCTCCCTCTCTCCCTCTCTCTCCTCTCTCTCTCTCCCTCCCTCTCTCTCTCCCTCCCTCTCTCTCTCCCCTCTCCCCCTCTCTCTTCCTCTCTCTCCCTCCCTCTCTCTCTCCCTCTCCCCCTCTCTCTCTTCCTCTCTCTCCCTCCCTCTCTCTCTCCCTCTATCTCCCTCTCCCCCCTCCCTCTCTCCGTTCATCCATAGTCCAGGCCGAGTGCCTCCCCCACCTTCCTACACCCATACCCTCAGAAGCTCCGCCGTCGCTCCACTCCATCCCTCTAACCCCCCCCCAACTCTCAGATCTCTGCTCGACCCCCCACCCCAATGCTCCTTCCTTTTCCATCTCTCTACAGAAAAGTAGAGGAAAGATGAAACTCCACGAGGGGGGGGGGGGGGAATCAATAACACAGATGGATGGCTGGATAACAGGGTCCGGCATGCTTCGGCGGTGAGGCAATCCAGAGGGTGCCCACACAACTTCCACACAGGCGGAGAAATGGGCAAAAACAAGGGGCTGGGATGAGGGTGGTAATCAGCCTCAGGAAGCCGACATCGCCCGCAAGTACACACACGTTAACACACCAGCACACAAGGTTAGGCTGGAACGTCCAGATGCAGCGACCAAATGTAAACCCCGGCAACCACATCCAGAGAAAGATCCAGAGAAGCTCAGCCCCACGCAGCTCCGTAGATTTACAGCAGAAAATAACAGTGTTCAGATCACCTGAGGTGAAGGCAGGGAGCCCTGCAGCAGCAGCACACAGATCACACCCAGGATCAATATTATTGCAGCTTCTGATGGGGATATTTGAGCTATTGGGTGGCCGAGGGCAACATGTGGGCCAGAGGAACATTTTAGTCCTCGTTGTCAGAGCTGGAAACAACCAGCTGCAGGTAGAGCTGAGTGAATATCTGGGCTCATTTAAAGTTGTAGAGTTTTAAGACACATAGTTGGGGAGCACTGATGTTTAACGCTAGCAGAGGTAGGTCTAAACGAGAGGCGGGGAGCTGGGTTTGGAGCCCGAGAAGATTCAGTTTGGTGTGTTTCAGTCAGATGTTCCTGGGGTTTGGAGGCAAGTGGAAGTGCATTTTTCTGTCTGTCCAGCTTTTTTTCCATTTTTAGCTGCAACAGGTTTTTTTTTTGGGGGGGGGGGGGGAGTACAGGTTCAGAGTTTCTGCTCGATGCTCTGAGTGTTCACCAAGATGTCCGTTAGAGTCTGTCACACATTACTGGCAGTTGTGGTGCATTAGCTGTGGTCCAAATTAGGGGGCAAAGGGGTCCAAAGAGGTGAAACCTGATATAGGAACGTTGCCCTGGTAACCAGGTAACAATCCCATAAAAAAACAACCTGTAAGTGACACAAATCCACAGAAAGAAACCTTCACCGCACCCGGTCTCTGGTGTCCCCTGATAAAATGATGAGTTCTGATTAATTTCTCAGGTCACAAAGGTCAGACGACCTGATCAGGAAGAGCTCCCAATGAGGAGGCTGAAACACACCCAAACCAGTGATTCCTCATAAGTTGGAGGATCAGGAGTAACGTCGGACACCTGTGTCTCACCTCAGAGTCCACCATCTTTCATTTTATCAGCCTTTGAGCAGCAGACATCTCCCCTGCTTCTGCTGCCTCATGTCTGCAGCCTCTGGTCCTGTCGCAGCTCCTGTAATTCACCTCTGCCCCCAGACAGACAGGCAGGCAGGCAGACAGACAGGCAGGCAGGCAGGCAGGCAGGCAGGCAGGCAGGCAGACAGGCAGGCAGACAGACAGACAGACAGGCAGGCAGGCAGGCAGGCAGGCAGGCAGGCAGGCAGACAGACAGACAGACAGACAGACAGGCAGGCAGACAGACAGACAGATGGGCAGGCAGGCAGGCAGGCAGGCAAGCAGGCAGGCAGGCAGACAGACAGACAGACAGACAGACAGACAGACAGACAGACAGACAGATGGGCAGGCAGACAGACAGACAGACAGATGGGCAGACAGACAGACAGACAGATGGGCAGACAGATGGGCATGGGGTTTGAGTCGGAGTGAGGTGATGTCACAGATTAGGATTTTAAATAAAAACTTCCAATGCACGTCACTACAATGAAACTACATTTTTATACTCCACGCGCAGAATAGGATATGTTTTAGGATCTTAAATCACCAGCACGTGAACTGGATTTCTGACCGTTTCCTGCCGTTTCCTGCCGGTCAGATCCTCCATCACTGTGGTTGCAGCGCCCTCTGGTGGAGTAAAACAGTCGGCGCATGTTGCTCGTGCTTGGAAGATTCAGCATACTATAAAAAAAATGAATTCAATCAATACTTTCAATAAATCACATATTTCTCTGTCCAGCAGCAGGAGCCAAGCATGTCTTATAACAGACATTTGCACCAAAGGGGTTTATTTGTTCAACCTTCGCTTTATTGTGAAGGCATTTCACTGCATCAGGTACATGAGGGGTGGGGGTGGGGGTGGGGGTGGGGGTGGGGGGGTCATGGCAACGTCCAGTCAAAGAAGATTACAGTGTTGAGCAAAATCAAGCATCAGACGTGTCCTGCCCAGGACCCTGAGGTCTAATCCCAGCAGTAAAGGTCAGCAGTCAATCACAGGACACACACACACACACACACACACACACACACACACACACACACACACACACACACACACACACACACACACCAGAAGACATGAGCTGATATAGAACCTTGTTGTTATGAGGACCTGTAACAACCTGTATAATAACAAATACCAATAAAACAACGTCAGTATCTCATCTGAAAAACAGTTAACAGGCAAAGCTCTTAAGTCAAGGTGGAGTCTGGAGGTAAAAGATGGTCGGCAGTTAATTTTTAAACGCAAATACTTTTGTAAACAGCTTTATAAAGGTCTGAACCACAGAACAAAAAAATTAGCACCGTACTGGCGTTCTCTTCCTCCATGTCACATTACAGGACCCTGTTGGGGGGGTGGGGGGGGGGGGGGTGGAAGCTGAGGGGCTTGCTGACAAACAGAGTGTGACGGGTCCACTCGGCCAAGCCCAGATAGAGGCTCACGCTTCCAGCAGGGCTGGAGGCAAGGTCAGCCATGATGAGACTGACAAGCAACACGCTCCTTTACCTTCAGCGCTCTGATTCAGACCCTGCACCTCCCGGCAATTGTGTGATGAAGAGGAGGAAGAGGAAGAATGTTTCCACCATTCACTTTGTTTCATACACACCTCTGAACACACAGCTTAATGTAGAAAGCTCCTCGAAACCCCCGTTATGGGCTCGCCAGCTCAGTCACTTATCCTGGCAGCATTGACTGAGAAAACCTGCTTCACACACACACACACACACACACACACACACACACACACACACACACACACACACACACACACACACACACACACACATTGTTTACACTGGCTGCCTGCTGGGGCTCATATATGCACAGAGCAACTGTGTAAACTGCAATAAAACGCACACTAGCTGGTTGTGTGTCTAACAGCTGCTAATTGTAGAAATAAACACTCGATATGAACCAGCCGTGTGAGGAGAACATTTGTGTCAGTCTGTCAGGGTGTGTTACGCCCAGGAGCTGCTGCGGGCCATGATTAAAGCGCGGTGTTAATGTTGTGACCTCAAACTGTTAAATCTGCTCAACACCACCAGACAAGAGGGGCAGGAAAAAGGTCAAGATTGCATGCAAGGAGAGCAATTAATTATCCTTTTTATTGATTTTCACTACCGTTGTGATATTTTTCATCGTTATAACTTTCGATAATTATGTATTTTCCATCTATTTGTTGAGATTTAAACAGCTCTTAAAAGAGTAATTAACACCTGTTGCCACTAGAGGTCTCTCTCATCCACTCTCTGGTTAGACGCCATCCGGAAGCACGTGGCGGAGAGATGCGCAGTATGGCCTGTAGGGGGCAGACTAGTCAAACCTCATCTCATGGAATAAACGCGCGCATTCTTCAAGTGGAACCTGAACTAAAACCGTCGTGATAACACGCACGTCACAGAGAAGAAAGCCCGAGAAACAGTCAGTGAAATAAACTGTATCAGGACAGGTAGTTAAACAGGTTGGTGGTTGACTGTTGTCCATGTGGCAGCACCATTTAGGGTTCAGCCTGTGTGCGTGTGCGTGTGTGTGCGTGTGTTCTTTGTTCTAATTGGAGCATATGCCACAGGCCGTAGCTGCTTTTCCTCAACAGCTGCTAAACCCATTAAATCTGCAGCCAGCCACCGGAGTGGAGGGCTTACAGGGAGCGAGGTGTGTGTGTGTGTGTGGGGGGGGGGGGGGGGGGGGGGTTTACAGCTCACTGTTCCACCATAACCTCGGGGGCCACACCAGAGAAATGTTCCCTATGAAGACAGATATTCAGGACGTAAGCGCTGCGTTGGCTCCTGATTCCGTCTCAGTCGGGGGCTCTCAGGTCTGGACGGATCATGTGATGAGATGATCATCCGGCTGCTTGTTGCCAAAATTCTGCGCGGTCCTTTTAGAGGACGTTGGTGATGGTCCATTGTGCATCACTCGTGGAACCAGCCTGGGTGGCTTCTGAAATCTTTCATATACGCTGTAGTGATGAATCTCCCTTTTTGGTGTCATTAAACCCGAACGCTGAGCAGGGATACGCCCGCTCTGTCAGATGTCAGCTCTGTCTTTTGGACATGGTTGGGATGTGCCAGGATCTCCTTCACGCCTCCTCCTCTGTGGGGCTTCAGCTGCTTCACAACCTCTCTGCCGTCAGGCGTGGACGGATTAACCGAAGAGGGATCTCCACTGAGAAACAAGCTCCAAAGTTAAAAACGCCGCACCAATATTTGCACGCAGCGTGATAATCTGTATTCAAATATTAGGGTCTGTTCTCTGTAGGCCAACGATCCTGCTGTGCACCGTCAGGAGCACAAACACGCAGGCCTGTATGCAAACACATCGAGTCCGGCCGCTGTGGACTTGGGGTTGGACTAGCTTATATCCGTGCTGCTTTGTTTACCTGTGACGTCAGCTGATTAAGTGGGAGGGTTCTTTATTTGGGATGAGCATTGAAACAAACTGATTCATGGCCTGTTTATCTTGAGTAAAAGTTTACTGGTGACTGTAAAAAGGCTGTGAATGTTTTCTATGTTGCTCACCGAGATGACCTCTGGAACAGCAGAAGGGTACGGAGGCGGCGTGTCCTGTTGGGACTGAAGAGGTGGATGTATTGGGTTTGGATAAGGGAGTCGAGGGTGGGAGGAGGGATGCGGGAGAGGCTTTGATGTCTTTGTTTTTGGACGGTTGTTGTTCTTGTTGTGTGTGTTGGTTTTCTTCGCTCACCTTAGTCTTTGGCTGGGGACTCAGGTCAGGCTCAGCAAGGCTGTTGCTGTGAGTTTCCTTATGATGTGACGAATCTTCGCTGTCCCCTGGAGCCTGAGGGGAGCCATCCAGCCTGTTAACCATAACGAGATAATCACTCATTTAGCGCAACTCAGGGGTGAGATTTCCTCTTCCGGGATACTCACCTCGGCTCCTCAGAGGGGAACCGTATCAGGCCACATGGTTCACTCAGAGTTCCATTTGACTTATTAAAACTCCATTCATGACCCTGATGGTGGATTTGTAATTATTTCTGGTAAATGATGTGGCATGCCTGTGCTAATGGCCTGTGTTTATGCATCTGCATGGACTGATGATAAATTTATTACAAGCTTTTTCTCCTCTCTTCCTAAAGTTGATGAGCATTACTTAATTATTGGCGGCAACTTTAATTTAATTCAAGACCCCTCCCTAGAGAGGTCCTCCTCTAATCTTTGGGTGTCAGCTAAAGTCCTTGACACATATAAAATCACTTTGGCTTTATTTGACCCACGGAGAGCTTAATCTAATTCGAAGCTTCTGCCTTCTTTTCTGCATGTCCATCATTCATATTCCCGGATTGAATTTTTGCTCCTGGATAATTATTTTCTATCAGAAAATCCGCTCACGTGGGTACCGCAGCATTGTTATCTCAGACCACACCCCCACGTCTCTAGAGCCTTTGCTAGCCAGGCTTCCGATAGAGAATTCCCTCATCCACAGATCTCTTTGTTCTTTGATACGAATGATGACCTGGAATCACACTATGGGAAACCTTGAAGGCATTTATCCAGGGGCAAATGATATCATATGTCTCAACCTTAAAGAAGGCAGCAAGGGTGGAGTCAGAGGAGATTTGTGTGCTTCTCTCCTACCCCTGCTCTTCATAAAGAACTCTTTCAGCCTCAGTCCAAATCTGATTTATCGTCCACAGGTAAATCACCGTGACTCTCGTTGGACGAAAGCGTCGGCTAAAGGACTAAAATGTAAATGTAAAACACCGACACAGTTATTCCTCGTTAAACAGCGTTTCTTGGAGTCTGGGCAGAAGGTGGGAAGGTCTTCAGCACATCAGCCACCCTATCCAGATGGATCCCTAGGATCAAACCCGTGTCAGATGTAGTTACCTCGGATCTGGTCGAGATTAATCAAACATTTAGTTCTTTCCACTCTAACAATGTCCTTCAGATATTTGAGATGGCGAGAACCAGCGAGATAAGTTGGTTTACCTTAAAAGAAATGTAGATTTGTGTGGGGAGCTACTTCAATCTTAAATCACGGAAGTACAGGAGGCACTCTTCAGTCACTTCAAAAGAGTAAAACTGCAGAACCTTAAACGCTGCTGAGTTTTTAAGCTAACCTCTGACCCAGTGCTGCAGCTCTCCAGAGAACGTATCATGAATCCTTTGCAGAGGACCACCTGCCTCCCACTGATGCCTCCATGTCTCTCCTGCTACAGTGATAAAGACCTGCTTATGTTTGGTAGCTTTAGGCCCCGCTCTCTCCTAAATGTTGATCTAAAGATGCTCTCAAAGATGCTAGGTCAACGCCTACAATGGGTCCCAGCAAACAGGTTGAAAGGCACTTGTGTCCTAACACGAGACGCTTCTTAAATATCCTTAGTTTGGCTGATTCGAACATGGCTAAGACCTTCGACATGGTGGACTGGCCCTGTTGAGCCTCCAGCCACCCGGCAGTGTCAGGACGAGGTTTGAGGGTATCATCAGAGCTGGGGAAGTGCATAAATTATCTCAGATTTACCTCGACACAACTGAGTCGCGTAACAGGTGCGAACAATCCGTTCGTTCCCAGATGTTTTGCTCCGGTCCCCTCCTGCTTTTGCCACCCCGTTGACCAGGCGAGTCGTCCTCCTCAGCTGGAAACTCCCTCAAGCGCCCTCTCCTGGACGGTGGGTGAAGAAGGTGCAGCTGTCCATTCAACCCAAAAAGCTTTGACATTCCCCTCAATGGCTCCTTGAACTCATCTGAATAAACATGGAATCTGTGGGAGGCTGAGGAAAAATCCTCCTCTCTGCCGTGTTTGTCCCTGGGAAATTCCTTCCAAAGAAGGAAAGTAAAAATAATCACAAATGGAGGCAAATGAGCTAAAACAGCGATTTCAACATTTTAGAGGTTCATATTCTGGATTCAGATTGAATTTTCTGGATTATGCGTGAGTGTTCTCCCCCCCAGAAGGAGCCTTTATCAGCACGGGGCTGCTTCGCCGCTGACTTTAAGCCTACTTGAAAAATGTCAGTGCGGATATTTTGTTTTGCTTGGAGCCATTTTAGCGCACGGCCTTATTATCCTGTGAAATAGAGCAGAAGACAGGAAACGATGAGGCGGGAGGTGGAGAGGAACCAGCCCTCAGTGTAAATATGTCACAGTTACTGCTGCATCTCTGCACAGATGCTGTTTTCGCCCAGGATAAACGGTCCTCTGGCGCGCCAATATCGCGCTCGCCGCCTCGTCTTTTGCTAGGTGAGGGCAGGCAGAGGGGGAGGGGGGCGCCGTTAAGCATCTTTTTTCCCCCTCCATCTCCTCGGTGGTGCCTGTCCTCGGGGTCTTTAAAGCTTGCGGGGGGGGAGTGCATCACCTGGCAGCCCGCAGCCACAATGAACTCACACCGAAGATGAATCACCCGGCAAAGGTGAGAGGAGAAAACAAAGAGGCATCCATCTGCGTCAGGGCTGCCGGACGGCACCTCTGACAGCAGCATCCATCACACACACGCACACACACAAGGTCAGGGTCCCACCTGCTTCTGTTAGAGCCCCCAGGCCATGGTGCAGCGACCCCACCATCAAACCCGCCTAAACCGGCTCTGTGCAGGGACTGAGGAGGGGCCGCTGACCTGCAGACCTGCTGCAGAGAAGGATCCGGCCCTCGGCCTGAAGAGGGCCCAGGAAGCCGCAGAGGAGCAGATGACACTGGGCTGATTGATTTAGCTTTAGTGCTGCTGCACCCCGAAGCAGAGAGGCTTCATAACCCAGCAGGACACCGCAGGACGCTGTCAGGCACCGGCTGATTTCACATGATTAATCTCACTCCCTTCCGTTTTTCTAATTGGAATATTGTTTCCCTAATCTGATAACTCTGGCAGCGTCAGGTCTGGTCGAAGCAGGATCTCAATCAGTCAAGAGAACCGGAAGTTAATTACCTCAATAAAATCAGGACACGACGTCGGCCGTTAATTATCCTTTGAATCTTCTGTCATTTGTCCAGACAGATGTTGCACAGCTGCTGGTTCCCAGTTTTTGCGACGAGCAACGGAACAAATGACGTGAAGCAGAGGCCAGGAAGCGTGACGACGCGTCGGGCATTTTTCAGGACACCTCAACATCAGGGCTGAAAGGTGAGTCAATAATGGAGCCGATTGTGAGGTTACAGCAACGGAGGGAGGCAAAGAAAAATGACACCTAAATTCTGGTTGTACGTGCACGAGCCGGCTGTCATGTTTCACCGGAGAGGAAAGTTGCTTCATTTTCTTTGAAATGAATCAATATTCAGTTAAATTGAAGATCTTAAGTGTTCTGTAGTAACATTTACAAGGTGATGTGTGATTGTGTCAGCAGGGATGATTTCTGGATTAACATCCCCTCCTTTATCCATCACAATGATAATAAAAAGTGTTTGGGATGAATGTGATCAAGCACATTAGCAACCGTGTCAAAATGCTGCAGGGAAAATGAGGTCTAAAAGCTCCAAATTAGATAAACCTGCATAGATTTAGTCATTGTAACAATGTTGAGGGTCCAGGTCCAGAAGAGAGAAGGCCAAAAGGAACATTGCAGAGTGTTATTGATCAGGAAAGATGAGGAAGATGCAGCATTTCCACTATAATTCCCTTTTTGAAAGTAGTGAAAAAGTTAAAAATCCATAAAATTGTCTGGATGATGAGAGTGAAAAGCAGAAGATCGGGTTGAGGATGGGGCCTGTGCAGTTACAGACGCTTTGATGATCAGGAAGTCCTTCAGATTCCTGCAGCCGACGCCGCCAGTGATTCTCCACTGACTGGACGAACATAAACCCAAACCCAGGATGAGTCCGTCCACAGAGCGAATTCCTGTAGGAGGACAGGAGGACATCTGGGAGGACGGTGCCCACAGTCCCAGTCTGCATGTTTTATGACAGCACATTAAAGAGGAGCCTGCGAGTCTGGCTGCGTCGGTCCTCTGCCAGCGAGGAACCAAACCTGGCACGCTTTGATGAACAAAGAGTTCCTTCAGATCTGGCTGCAGACCACTTCCTCTGAGCCGACCCAGGGACA
This sequence comes from Takifugu rubripes, assembly GCF_901000725.2. NCBI lineage: Eukaryota > Metazoa > Chordata > Actinopteri > Tetraodontiformes > Tetraodontidae > Takifugu > Takifugu rubripes. The sequence continues at coordinate 8,735,703 of NC_042287.1, forward strand.
GTGGAAACCGAACGGGGGGAACAGGAACCCGTCAGTGTGTGTGTTTGCGGCAGGGGTTAGCAGATGCCTGCCGAGGGTGTGTGTGTGTGTGTGTGTGTGCGCGAGTGTGTGAGGAATGCTTTGGGCCAGAGGCAGTGCTGGGTTGATCTGCTGGTGCAGACAAGAATCCAGATCAGCAATGCCGGGAATGTAGAAGCAGGATATCATTAGAAGCATGAAACACACACACACACACACACACACACACACACACACACACACACACACACACAGATTACAAGAGTGGGTGAAGGCTGCAGCAGATGACAGAAAACAGAGATTTGCATGGAATGCTGAGCTGCAGAGTTCTTCCTCTCCCCGTCCTGAACTCTCTCATTGCTGGAGTCCAAACGGGCCGTGCCGTCCTCCCATGAATTCTTGAAAAGAAATGGGACCCACTGCGGTGCCGTCGCCCGAACCCAGTGTGAGTACTGGAAACACTGGTACTGGAAACACTGGCAGATGTTTCCTCAAGTGGAAAAAAAGATTTGTGAAGAAAAGAAAAAGAAAAGTGGATGTTGTGGGCCTAGAGAAGAGACGTAGACTGTCCAGGAACCCGACATCGTTTCAGCAGAACCAACACTAGAGACTCTTTACAGGTCAGTCTGTGACCTCTTTACACCTGACTGAATATATACAGGCATGCTGCAGCGTTTCCATGGTTACAGCTGTCTGGTCCCAGTGGGTGTAGCAGGGATCTGTTTGTGTAACACACACACACACACACACACGTCTCAATTCAGCACTGTGAAGACAAGCTGTGACAGCAGGCCGAGCTTTTCAAAATAAAACTGAAAGTGCGTATAAAAAAAAGACTGTGGTCCATTTATTGATATAAGAGATGATTGGAAAATCTGGTTCTGTAAAAAACCCGTGAACGCTCGCCTGGAGCCCGCCGGACCAGTGGCGTGCTCCTGCCAGACCATTACACCCAGTTCATCATCATCACGCAGAGTTCAAATCTGTTTTTCATTTGAAACCTCAGTAAAGGTCTGACCTCACAGACCACTCTGGTTCCCACCGCACCCGCGACCACAGAGGTTACAGCTGGGAATGGGGGGGGGGGGGGAGCGACTCATTTACTGGAAAACCTTCTGGAAGTTTCTGTCCTTCATGGAGCAGCAGGTTAGTTCCTGAGATAAAAGCTGAACTGACATTTTTAAGGTTGAATGGAGGCAGTAAAATGGTTCTTTACGTTCACCTCATCTTTGGGTCCCCTTTGATGGGCGTTCCATGTTCCTACTGTAGCCCAGAAGGGACAAAAACTTTCATTCTGGCCCTCAACAGCCACTGCAGGTTGAGGGCAGGTATTTACCTGTGCAGTCTGCTTTCTCACCACTAGATGGTGCCAAATGTCACACGCTGGGCTTTAATGTACATAAACATTTTTATTTATTTCACCAAACTTAATTGTTGGGATTAAAGTTGTGGCGCATCCATCATCACCTGGTTTTCATCATGACTTTTTTTTGGCTGCATGTTTTTTGGGTGCAGACAAAACACTCAGGTTCTGTTTAGGCAGTGGAAATAGTTGGGTGTGTTTAAAGCCAACAAATGTTTTAGATACTAAAAATGCGCAGTCGGACTTTTGGTTATGGTTTGGTAATAAAAATACTTGGTAGATTTTGACTCCATTCCTGTTTCAAAGCTTCTAGCATCAGTCAGAGCTGCATTACCGAGGTTACGTCCTTAAAATGTGAGCTTTTACTACAGCACTGGCATTGAGCAGATTTGAAGAGTTTGTCATTCAGTGGCAGAATGAAAGAGAAGCCTTAAACCACTGATGTTATTCCGCCTCCAATAAAGAAGAGAGCAGATACGTGAAATGTCGCTCCTGTCGAGCATCATTCAGACAGCAGGTGAGCAGAAACAGGCAGCAGATTTGCTCTCCCAGGCAACAGAGCTTGTTTTTTTTTTATGGAGATAAAACAGGACCGGCTCGTCTACAGGACGCCTGCCAAAGGAGCACCCACTGAATCACTAATGGCACGTAGGCGCCCCTCTGGTGCTGAGCGTCTCACTCTGCAGGAGGCAGGCGGGGGGGAAGGTGGGGGGGGGGTGCAGGAGATGAAGAAGATGCATGTCCAGCTGACACAATAACACTGAGAATTGCACCAGGCTTATTGCTATTCAGACAGAAAGAAGAGATTTTTTTAAAAGATGGTGCATCCGTGTGCCTGAGGGGTACACACGGTATCATAAGAGAGATTCGAGCTGACACAAGTCACAGTGGCTTCATCGCTGGTGAGGAGGAGGAGGAGGAGGAGGAGGAGATGAATTATTCAACCAGCCTGCATCTCCTGCTTTATGGGTAGGTGAGGGGAGCGGCGTCTCAGTCACATGACAGCTCGAGGATGGAGCATCCGAGGAAGCGCGGCGTTCTCGAGGACAGGGCATCATTTCAGAGCGCTGTGGCAGAATAATAGCTACCTCTCCAAATGACGCTCCATCACTCCCCGCGGGCAGGCCCAGATGACAGCCGCGTCCCGTCGGCCCGCCTCAGCCCGCGCGCAGCGCTCCTCCAGGCCTCGCCAAGCTTTGATGTTATTACAGGCACAATGTTCAGCAGAGGCTCCGTACCGGCTGCTGAGGTGATCTCGGAGAGACGCGCACGGAGCCGAGAGAGCAGACGGAGGAAAATGGTCATTCAAGAGCCATCAGAGCCGGCGCAGCCTCGGCGCCGGTCCCCACGCCCCCGAACGCAGGGGCAGATGGATCCGAAGGCTCTCCGCCGTCTTCTGACGGCTCCCCAGACTGGAGCGGCGTCTCACGGCCGCACATTCAGCACGACTCTCATCAACAACAGGACTCGCGTTCACGCAGCCAAGGCAAAGACGGAGCCTCTTCCTGTGGTGTAACTTAGTCGTTTATTTTAATTCCACAAATTTTTCAAAAAAATTACAAAATACTCGAATGGAGAGAACACAGGACTCACAATTTTTCTTATTATTTCTACTTTTTGTTTACATTGTGTCATCCCATGGCGACTACTCATATATACAATAAGCTTCAAGATACCAGTATATATATAAATCTTAGCAGTCAGAATTTACATTCTGCTTTTGCCGCTTTGAAACAAGAAGCTAAACCATTGACAACACTTAACATCAAAGGGCTTGGAGACACAAAAGAGGAAATGAAGGCGGGGGGGGGGGAGGGGGGAGCTTGGAAAGAGACGGAAATGGGTTTTAAGTGAGGTGGCGAAAACAGCGACAGGTTCTTGTCAGAGAGTCAAAGACTTTTTGGAGGGGTGGGGGTGGGGGGGGGGGGGTTACAAGTGTTTTAAATGTAAATTTTAGTGCTCCGTGGGTAGATATGGTCGCTTTAAAATCAAGTACAGTCTCTTCATTTGGTTAAAAGAAAGATTTTTTTTTTTAAAAAAAGGCCATCTGTAAATATCCACGAGACTTGAATCACCTCAGGTCAGGGATGAGAGCAGAGCTCGTGTCATGGCTACAAAACGTAAAAATTAGAATTAAAAAAGAAGCTTGTGCACTGCTAGGACAGGAAAACGGGACTTGTAACAGTCTGTGGCACACAAACACACCGAGCGCCCCCCCTCCCCCGCTCTAGTGTCACAGTGAATATCGTTACAGCCTCGTGGAGGACGGCTCGGTCGGATACGAGCCTGGCAACAAAGGCCGGGGCCGGGCCAGGCGCGCGACGCTGACCTTTAAAACAATCCTAAAGTCCTGAGCGGCTCCTGTTACAGCGAACCACCTTTAAATCCAAGTCCGGACCGTTTAAAAGGCCTTGAAACATGTCTTGTGTTGTTTGTGGTGGTCGCTGCTAAAGTCATTCTCTGTGAAAACAAAGTTAAGGACTATCACTCGGGATGTGAGGATAAAACCAGTGAATTTAAAAACAAACAAACGCTCGGTCAGTGCAAAAGTTCGTTTTTCTCGTTTGGACGCCTGGTTTCAGCGTGCACTGCCACGGAAACCTCTTCAAGTGATTCGAATCCCGAGCGTGGACATTCTGACGAACCTGCTGCGTGCTGGAGGTGTGTGTGTGTGTGAAGTGGATGAAGGTTTACATAGTGTCTGCTGGACTGGGGCTAACACGGTGACGTCAGAGGACCGGAACCGCTAAGCTCTCGCAATCGGCTCATGTAATGCCACGGCGCTCCCCTCTGAAACAAGGGATAATGCTGCAAAACAATTATACTGGAGGCTGAAACGACTTGGTTTGGAGTCCACACCTAATAATAATATTAATTATAATAATAATTATATGTTTATATATACTATTTACAGACTCAAAAATGCCATGCTGTAGCTTTTCTTAGAATTATGAAAAACCTCCAACAACGTATTAAAATAAATGTCGACTTTAAAGATAGCACTTGTTATTTCTCCATATACGGCCTGACCGGTTCTTTTTTCCTGTTGATAAGCACAGTGTCGTGTTCTAGCACCTACAAAAGAAAAACATCAGGGAAGCTTGACATGCAGGAGCCTTGAAGACGTCACTACTGGCTATATACCAAAGGTGTCTTGAAATGTCACCGTCTCAAAGAAATAAAAAAAAAAACATGGAAAAAAGAAATAGTCCTCGGCAGGAACAGAATCAGATATTAGCAGAATTCTCAGATGATCCACTTGGCTTGGTTCTGTCCTGACTGTAATGTCTGTAACAACTTCCCGCGTCCTGCTTCCCTTGACTGGTTACAGCTGCTTGTCGCTCTCCTTCTTCAGCCGGCTGCAAGGCAAAACATCAGCGGGGGTTAAACCGTCAGCGGGTGCAGGGGCCGGCTCGCTGCTCCAGCCTTTACTACTACCTGTAGTAGTCCTCCTGGCCTGGCAGCGGTCCTCCATGCATGGGATGGTGGCCGTGGAGCCACTGCTGCTCCATGGCCAGCCTCTGGAGCTCCGCTGACTGGGCGTGCATGGCCTGCAGTTGGTGTGCTGCTGACATGGGGGGCGGCAGACCTCCTGGGAGCTCCCGGGGATATGGAGTACCTGGACGAGACAAGCGGGGTTTGAGGTCAGCCGGCGATCAGATCAAAGCCGGATGTGATTGCAGGTAACGGGAGATGCACCCACCAAAGACCGGGTGGCGCAGCATTTCGTGCTCGTGCGGCGGCTGGCCCAGCAGGGGGTTGGGGATGGCGCCGTGGGGGTACGGGAAGCGGGCCAGGTGAGGTCCGGCTGCCAAGGGGTCTACTGCCAGGGGATGAGCCCCCGAACCTGGAGGACACACAAGACATTCACCACCACCTTCTGGGAGTCAGAGTCTTTAGATCAGGACACTCATTTCAAAACAGTTCATCACATATAAAAGCATGCAGCAAGTTACAGATCATCTAAACAGATCTGCTGCTATTCTCCATAGAATCATCCTCTATCATGAAAAATATCAAACTTTAGCAGCAATGACACATAAATGTAGAACTTCCTGACATTTTATTTAGGCTTCTGTTTAAATTCTTACTATTAATCCAAGTGAATCCATATAATGACGAATGACTAAAACACTGATTCATGACAACATTCTCATGAGTTTCTAATCAAAGACTACAGTAAAAACATCAAAGCATTTCAGACTGTACCAACACGCATGCACATATGCAGGACATTGATTTACCTTGGTGAAGAGGATCTTGCTGGTGCAGGTGGAGGTGGGAGTGAATATGCGAGTGCTGGTGGTGGTGCGGCGTGACGTTGAACATCTGCAGACGGGCGATGGGGTCGTTGGCTACCGTGGCCATCCTCTCTGCGTGGAGTCTCTCGGCGGCCAGCCTCTCTGGGTAGGTCATTTCCGGCCGCAGCTGGGGCCCGGCCAGGGCCAGTCGCTCCCGCTCCAACGGGTTCAGGCCCGGGTGCAAAGAGGCGAAGTGGTGCGGTCCGGCCATGTGGGGCAACGTGATGGCCCCGTGCCGAGCAAAGTGCTCCATGGGATTCGTGGAAGGGTGGAGCGTGTCCATCTCCGGAGGCTTAACCTCGAACCCGGGCTTCATGCGTTCCCTCAGTTCCCTCTCGCGGATCTCCCGCTCGCGCATCTCCCGCTCTCGCAGCTCGCGCTCCCGCATGGCCGGGTCGGCGTTGTACAGGCCCGGCATGTGATAGGCCAGAAGCGGGTCTGCGGGGTTGAGCGACACGAAGAAGGGGTGGTTCCGGTTGGTGGGGGACATGACGTGGGGCCGCGCGTACTCGCTGAGAGTGCGGAGGGCGGGGGTGTCGGGCCCGATGTACGGGGGCACAGCTGCGATGGTGGTGGGCGGGCCGTCGAAGGGCGGTCGCATGTGAGCAGGTCCGGCCATCTGGGGCTCACCCATTCTGGGCTCGTGAGAGGAACTGGAGGCTTTCTGTTGGGGGAGAAACATGACGTTCAGGAACACATGAAAAGAATCAACACCCGGGGGCGTAAATAAAGGAGCCGGCCAGACTCACCGCCGCGCGCTCTGCTTCCTTTTCTCGCTCCCGCTCTCGTTCGCGCTCCTTTTCCCTTTCTCGCTCCCTCTCCTTTTCCTCCCGGGCTTTCTGTTCTGCCTCCCTTTTGGCCTTCTCCAGGGCCTCTTCCCTTTTCTTGGCCAGTTTGGACGAAGCGAGGGGGGTGAAGTAGAAATCCGTCCTTGCACAGGAGTTGTAACCTCTGTCCAGGTGTTTGTAGAACCTTCATCCAGGGCAGAAAGGAAACACAGAGGCACATTTCATTTTGACAGTTTAGCTCGTCGTTATATTAAGCTTCAATGTTGAAGCATGAATGGCTTATGCTGGTCTATTATTCTGAAGGAAATAAAACCCCTTGGCACCTTCTCAACGATCACGTTTGTATTAAAATTCTCATTATTATTCATCAGCTGTCTTGGAAGAAAGAAACACGGCTCCAAACGCTCATATGCCTCGGTGTGCTCACACCTCAGTGTGATTTATCATCATCCTCTTTCTTCCTTGATCATTTTGAAGCCATCATTCACTCAGAGCTCAAGGCTACTTGCGGCCTTGAACGCCTGTTTTGCTGTGAACATTTGATTTGTTTCCTGCTTCAAAGCCTTAAAAGCTGAGAACAGACACTCTTTGTTGTTGAATGTGTGCGAGCTAATCAGCGTCCCCAGGCTGTGGGGCGAGCGCAGCAACGGATGCTCGATGAACAACAGCTTTTAGCAGGTGTGTGTTTTGCTTCTCTTACGTACCGCGCTGACTGGCTGGCGTGGCTGGGCGTATTGACGATGGTAGGTTCTGGAGAGGGGCTTCTCTGGGGGGGTGGAGGGCTCTCTGGCTCTTCTGACTCATCCAGAGGTTCTTCTTTGATGTGAATGGGAGGGAGCACGGGGCCCGGACCAGCGCAGCTGACCGTAGCGGGCAGCGGCATGGAGATGGAGGAGGATGTGGCGGCGGAAGAGGGAGGCTGTATGCCAGACATGGCGTTTGATGAAGACGGGGGAGGGCCGCTGGCAGGTAGGACTGTGCTGAAAGGATGGGTGGCAAATGGTGGCTGAGGAGGTCCATTCGGGTGCGAGGCTGCTGCTGCAGAAGGCGGCAGAGGCGGCGCTGAAGGAGGTTGATGGCTCGCTGAAGGCGGAAGGCTCTGTGACTGAGTAAGGACCGGGGGCTGGGCGGGGGGAGGCTGGAGCTGCTGCCCCTGAGGCATGAGCTGGAGGGGAGGCGGGTGTGCTGATGGAGGATGGTGGGTGGATAAAGAGCTGAGAGGCTTGAGGGCAGGAGGTGGAGGCAAGTTTGAAGGCATCTGTGGAAACGGAGGTGCTGACACGTGGGCCGGGTGTTTGTGTGACTGTGGGTTTGCTATCTGAGAGATCGGTGTGGTTGGTGGGGGCTTGATGTGAGGCATGGACATTGGGGCGGGGGGCAGCGGCTGCTCCCTGGGCGGCTGGCCTCCGCTCGGAGCGGACGACTGCGAAGGAGGCGTGTGAGATCTCTGCTGCGATTGGCCAGGGACTGGCAGGGGCGGGACCTGACACTGACCGAAACCCTGAGGGGCCACGGAGTGAGGGTGGGGCATGTGAGGGGGGCCCGACTGCAGCGGGTGCGGCATAGGAGGCATGGGTCCATGATGCGGGCTGGGTAACGACTGCGGTGGCACTGGCGGACAGGGGGGTGGAGCCTGAGTCATGGGCGAATGTGGAGAAGGAAGCCTTTGTGGGTGGAGGGATGCTCCTGATTGGATAAGAGACAGCGGGCTCGCCTGGGGCAGAGGCTGGGGAGGTAGAGTTGTGGACGCTGCCGTCGGGGAAACCTGCGGGGGCAGCGAAGGGGCTGAGGTTGCCGGTGGAGGCGGAGCGGCGGAGGATGCCGACGTGCCCGGTTGACACTGGATGACCGGAGGGTGCTGGCTCTGCAGGAGCTGCTGCTGCTGCTGCTGCTGCTGCTGGGCCGAAGAGTCCGAGTCGCTCTCGTTGTCGCGGGGGCTGGGGATGCTGGGCGAGGAGCTGCGGTTGTCCTGGTCAATGTCTTTAGGGTCACTACTCAGCTCCTCGTTGATGCTCCGCCCGTCGGAGCTCTCGCCCTCTCCTTCTCCCTCGCCCTCGCATTCTGATGGCGAGTCTGGCCGACTCAACTCCTGAGACACAGAGGGGGTGGGGGGGTTACATACACAAACACCACATCTTTTGGGCGCATGTGCACAACAAACCACAGCCAACTCACTTGTGTCTTGGACTTTTTGGCATTTGCCCTCTCAGGCTCCTCGGTGTCAGAGGCTCCTTTCTCTCGCTGACGTTTGGCACTCTTCATGGGTGAGGGAGCCTCCTCTTTAATCTTCTGTGGAGCACAGACAGCAGACTTCACATGCTATTGCTTTCTGATGTGGCGACACCAGCACTCTGAACAGAGATGCACCCCACCTTGCTTGGCTTCTTCATGGACTCCATCTTGCTGTCGGTGCTGTCTGTACTGGCGGCACTGGGAGACGTGCGTCCGCTGGAGCGCAGGTCCTCGTTGGTAGGTGAGGCTCTGCCATCAGGGCTGGCTGTCTGCTTCTTACGACCACTACGTAGCGTTGACATCTAAACAGAGGAACCGACAAAGATCAGAAATGCACATTGGGAGAAAGGCAGCGTAAACACAAAGCCTCAGCCTATCAGAACTGACCCTGTTCTACCTGCTTACAGGTCTTTATTTAATCTGACTGTTACTCTGCTAGACACTCCTGAAAATCAGAGAGTGGACCGGCTGCAGTACCGAGCCTCGGTTCCGTCGAGTCCTCATGCTATGCTTCCCGCTGAGTCCATCCTCTTCCTCTTTGACAGGTTTGAACATAAATGGCGGCGGGTCCACTGGCTTCTCGATGGGGGGCAGCTCGCCGTATTTCTTGAAGTGAATACGGCAGTCTGTGCAGAGCAGAATGTTCTCCCGGCCCCCGTGGTGCCAGTCCTTGGAGGCTGAAGAAAGAATTTACAGTTAGGAAAAGAAAGAATCTCACACAGCAGATAACAAAAAAAGTCTGATCTCTTCTAATAATGGCAGATTTGTTGGTCGGATGCAAGAACAACATGGCTTGTGCCATATTTACAGCTCAACTCTCTGATATTTACTCGAGTGAGCGCTTCACAGCTCCATTTGTTAGCCACCAGTTGTGATGTGAGATCAGATGGGAGCCAGCTGTGTGGAAGGAGGTGAAAGATAATGAGGAGGAAAGAGCGGGCGAGCGAGCGAGCGAGCTGTGGACTCTCGTTGGATTTGATTAAATTACTGCCGACATCTTATGATGGCCATCTGTCAGACGCTGCTGTTCTGGGCCGGCGCACGCCGACGGTAACCGGGCAGGGAACAACACTCGGAGTGAAGGTGCAACCTGGATGTGGCCTTACTGGTCGTGAAGCAGTGGCGGCAGGCGTAGCCCTTCAGCTCCTGTTCGCTGTCCTCGCTGTCAAAGTCATCCTCGCTGGCCGAGCTGAGGTCCACTGGAAGACAGAAAAGACGCGATTAGACAAAACGTTCCGCCACCAGAATAAACTGGTCCCCCTCGCACGGGTCAGACAAACATACAGAATTCGCTGGAGGGGGGTCGAGAGGGGGTGTTGACGGGAGTTGAAGCAGTTCGGGTCTTGATGCGACGGAAGACGGGCTGGCGGCGGTGTCTGCGGTGAGCTCGGCAGCTGGCTGCCTCTGGGGTCTTCTTCCAGTAGTAGTAGAAGGTAATCAGTTCCCCCTGGAATAAAATAAATGTGGCCTGGTTAAAAAAATACAAATAATCTAGACGAAGAGTACATTTATTCAGTAGTTGAGATTTGATCATCAAATGTTTCATTTGATTCTGTGGCTAAGAACTGACTGAATAACTGAAAAATTAGCACATTAGCAGTCAGAGTGAGCGGCCATGTTCCGGCGGATCAGAGTCCATGCCAGGTTTTGGCGCTGGCCGAGCGTGTTTGTGCTGCGGCCCTGTCTGTCCCAGGATTAGGAGGGGAGGCTCGCTCAATGCAGGGATATTAGGATCAGTGCATTGGTGGCTGCCTGGGTGGCAGCAGCTTGAATAGGAACAAAAGAACATGTCAGCCAGAGCTTTGGCGCTACAAATAGGGAGTGAAATGGCTCCTCGCCCCTTCACTGGAAGAGTCAATTGAACTTTAATCAAACATTTGGAGGGGCGCGCTCCTCGTGGAGCGAGGGAGACAAAAAAGGCTGCCAAAAAATCAATACCTAACTGAAACATTAACACATGGAATCATGGATGAGGAAGCAGGGACAGCTTCCTGTTTCCTTTGGTCCCCCCCGCCGCCCAGCTCTCACTTGTTACGGGTTCTCCACAGACACATTCATGAAGTTATGGGCTGTGATTGTTAGCAGTAAGTCACCTGTTATCTTTAAAGCCTGGAGGGCAGCAGTCGACTGATTAAGCTCTGTTAAACTGTTGTTCAACAGAGCTCCCACACTTTAATTGCTATTGATCGTTCGCCTTCTTCACTCCAGCTGAGAAACTTAACATAAATGAGCCTTCACGTTGATCTAAAGTGCATTAACGGCGATGCAGCAGCAGCTTAATGTTCTCTAAAGCAGAAACTTTAAGCTAACTCGGGCTTTACTTGCTTTCATGTTAACTAAAAATACCCGGAGCTAGGCGGGCTTATTTTGCCACAAATCATTTGAGACAAAACACTGTTAAGGAGTGTGAAAATCTACGGAAAATGCTCCACTCGGTGAGTTTAGGGCTGTTCTTTCATCAAGAATTTCATATCTACCACTGGCTGCAGCAATCATCTCATGAACAAGCAGTTCTGGGAACATTTAGCTGTGAGCTGTTGGAGCCGAGAGAAAAGTTCTTAAATTTCAGGGTAAATTAAAGCGACGTGCTGCGTTATACCAAAGCCATCGCTCTGGCAGGACCGCTGCAGATGAGATTAATCATCCCACATCAACAAGCTCAACCTTAGTAGATCTACAGAGAGAGTTTTTTGCCGCTGTCTCACCATCATTACATAACGAGTGACTCAAACTCGGGACGGTGGTAACAACTTTCGAGTGGTTTCCTTCTTCCCCCAGTTTGTCCGGTTGGGAGTGAAGAGCGCAGGTGCTAACCGAGGGAAGGTGGGCGCCCTGATGTGAAATCCAATTGAAATGTGCAGATCAAAAGTGTGGAGTGGTGCCGGGCGCCGGCTGGGCTCTGGGCTTAATGACTGTTCTCTGCAGGCTGCCGTGACCGCGCGGCCACGGCGACCGCTCGGCGGGACGGAGAGAAGTCACCGTGCCTTTCCGACGCTCACGCCGTGTCAAGTGCCGTTACACGATACTGAAGAAACACCTCTAGGCTTAAGATAGAAGTCCATGACTGAATGCAGGTTTTGTTCTCCAGCAGCAGCCATTTCCTAAAGTTGCAAACGGCGTTTCATTAAAACGCTGCTGAAGCGGAACGCGGACGACCTCTCGGTGTAGCAGAGTGTCGGGTTCCGTTTCCCTGGAACCACACACGTCATCCTTCATACTCAATGTTGTTTTCTCTCATTTACTTTGTCGCGCTGCCAACGCTCGCTGCAACGCTTTGACTCTCCTTCTGCGTGCCCCCCCCCCCCCTCACTGATGCCATTTTCCTCAAATTATTTATGCGCTTGATTTAAGTCGCCACTAAAACAACACAATGTAGCAGGAGTTAGTCAATGAATCTGGCTCTGGGGTCAGTGGAATCTGGGGAAAAGCCAAGGAAGCACTTAAAAATAAAAATGCAGATGATTCTGGCCTCTGCAATTCCTCTGCTAAATCAGTGCGGAGCTGCACAGAGCACGCTGCTGCTGCTGCTGCTGCTGCTGCTGCTGCTGCTGCTGCTGCTGCTGCTTCTGATGCTCTGCAGCTGCTGCTCTGCTGCAGCTCTGCTGCTGCTCTGTAGCTCTGCTGCTCTGCTGCTGCAGCTCCGCTGCTGCTCTGCTGCAGCTCTGCTGCACAGAACATGAGATAGTGACAACATAAGCTCTGCATTATGAGGCCTTTTTCGATGGCTTCCATCTGCAGGAGCTTTCTGGCTGGAGGATTATCCTACAAGGAAAGAGCTTACGGTACCCTTCTATCGCAGGGCTTCCATTCCAGTTCTTGCAACTTAAAATGGTCGTTTGCTCGGCGCGTTTGTGTGAAAAGGGTTTCATTCTGCAGATTATGGACATCCATCGTGCTTTGAAACTAAACCGACCTTGAAAATGTGGCTCTGCGCAAGTTTCTAATCTTCATCTAATTATTGGAATTAGGAGGATTTATATGGAAAAGACAATTGAAACACGAATGAATAAATAACTGAATAAGAAGAACAAAACAGAGGTGAACTGCTTCTGATTACAGTGTTCTTCAACTGTACTGGTTCGGGCTCACTGGGAGTTCAGAGACCTTGCACTGGACGCAGTGGGCCTGTGTGGCCGAGTGGGGCCGAGAGGGCGAGGGCTAAACTCATGTATTTACACCCTCATCCCCTCTCAGGCCCGAGCCTGAACAGATGGTTTCTGTTTTTCCTGGCAGATTTGTGACAGAGCCACAAAAGGCCCCTGCTTTGACATGAAGCCAAACGGTTAAGGCCGTTACTGGCGAGGAGAGGGGAAGGCCGAGGAGAGCGGAGGAAAGGGGGGCGATGGGGGCAGCTGGAAGAGCAATAATAAGAAAAAAGCCAGCAGCAGATAACAATAGCCCATCAACATCCAGCCTCAGCTCATCACATCCCGACAGCTCTCGCTGAATCAGAATTTGTGCTGCAGACTGGATGTGGGATCAGAGAGCTGGGTGAATGTGTGATGTTCATCCATTAGTGCAGCATGAGCTGCTGCTGCTCCCTCCTGCAGCCTGTGCAAGGAGGACAGGGGTGTGGGGGTGCACTTCTCTGAGCTACATCAAACCCAGCTTTAATTATGTATGTGCTCGACCTCTGGACTCGGTGTTCCTCAGCGCCTGTGACAGGTTTTACAGGATCCACTTTGCCATTATCCTCATGGCTGAGAAGCCTAAAGTGCTATTTAATATGCTTCACTATTTCACTGTTTATTTATCTTGGCGGGATCGTTGTTAAAAGTGTCCTCTTTATGGGGTTCAGATTCCTCAAACATGCATGGATCTGTTTCGGACCAGGCTGTCCCTGAAAGGAGGACCGGCTCGCTTTTATCATCACTGGAGCTTTCGACCTTAGAATGTGTGTGCAGTGACGTATTCAGGCCACACGGGCGTGTTTGATGCCCTCACCGTTGCCCTTGAACACATGGGTCGGTCAGCAGCGGTGAAAGGACCTTGGCTGGTGGAGCAGAGGGCAGCTAAACGGACCTGCCGTCCCTGCTGCGCTGAGCCTCTCTGCCAGAGAAAGACTGAATAAGCTCTGCTTTCACAGGTCTGGGATGCTGCTATACTAAAGAATCAGCACTTCTGCTTTCCTGCTGTAAGCGCTTTTGCCAATGAAAGCAGGCTCGATGGCAACAGCACCTTTTTTTTTTTCTTGGGGAGTCGAATATGCTGGTTCTGCTGATAAGCCGGTCCCATAAACCACAACATGAAGCCTGGCAGAGAAGTCATTTAGAGCCGCTGTCCTGTTAGAGCGCCTCTGCCTCTGAGAGAACATCAATACTCGCTGGTTGAGCCTGGGCCGGCAGTGACTTCGCTGCCCTAACAAGTTAGCTCATTTATCAAACCCGAGAACGGTTCCGTCGGGGCGCTGACAGCTGCTGCCAACTGGACCGCTCTCCTGTGGTTCTGGAGCTGGTTTAATTAGTGTTTGAAGCTAAGTATTTATAATCACAGTCATCCCCAAGGTTCTGGCTGCTGATGACATGGCACTGGATTCAATCTGACATTTGTACAGATTGTACCAGGGCAAACATCTGCTGCGAGGGTGAGCTGAGAACACGACAGAACCTGGCTGTCTGGAGGGGGGGGGGGTGTTCCATTTTAACCAAAAGGTGCACATCTCACCGCCGATACGGATTAAATAGGAATCCGAGCGTGTGTTCTTTGCCTCGTGTCCTGCTGTCACAGTCCAAAATCAAACTACAAAAGAGATAATATAAAGATAACCAGCTTCCAGTGGCTTAATAAGTATGTAATTACACTGATGCACATGTCACTTCTGAAGTTGGTTGGCGAATTGCCCACAAGCCCAGAGGGAAAAGAACTGGTACAGCACGCTGATGAGACACTCATGTCATTAACGATGCGTTTTATGAGGCAGCGTTTGTCACATAAATGAACAAACAATTTATATTTGATCAATGTGCTGTTAAATGACATATTTTCCCCCCAGTGCTTCGTAACTACAAAGGAAGAAATTATTTTGAAATGTGAAACAGCTGTACTAAGTAACCTTTGGACCGTGGGTGGACATCAGAGAATAGGGATAGAACCCAGAACCTGAACGCATGCTAGAAGACGTTCTGCTAACATGAGAACTCCATTAACACACCCATAAAATGACTGTAAAATGTAACGATGGATGATTATTGCAGCTCATGACCTCATGCTTAGAGCCAAAGGTGACGTATGAAAACAACCTGTGGACTATTGACTGATTCAGCTGGTCAGTTGAGACCACCGAGCAGCTACACAACACTTAAAATACCGAATAAACACAAACAGCATATTGTACATATAGATCTTATACAGGTGTATCTGTTATTCTGCCCACTTAGCTGTTCATTATTAGAGAAGACTTGTGGAATGACTGTTGCTGTGCTGCACCTTCTCCTCAGTGTTGAAGCTAAAGTATAAACCTGCCGAACAAAAATGCCTCTCTGAATCACGTCTTTATTCCTCAGCAGCCTCCTGTGGGTTCAGCTTGCAGCTGATGGCCTGGCTGACAGATAAATGTGTTTTTCCAATATATTAACAGGTGACTGATAAAACCGGGCTTATCCACCACAAGCCCATTAGAAAAACACATGTACTGTAACTAACCACGCCAGAGCTAATGCTGCTCCAGCACATTTATGAAATGAAATATTTAAACTCCAACTGAAGGCAAGCAGTCACAAGAGAGTAAACAGCAGGATGCAGGAACGCAGGCCTGAGGGGAGCTGAACTGATAAACAATAACACACACGGAGCTTGTGTTTGCTCCTTGTAAAAAGTGATTTACTGCACATTGTTGAGTTTATTAGGTTATGGTGAGTTATTGTTAGACAACGGTCCAGTCTGTAAAAACAAATGACACAGGTATGAAGAATAATGTGATACGTCACTCAATGCTATTGCTTACTGAACTTTTAATAAAGAAATATTTGAAATATAAACCCAGAAGCAGCTATCAGCTGTGGAATTTCCACCATTTAAGGGGAACAGAGAACTAAACATCATCAGTTTCTAAGCAGGGAGTGTGTTTAAAACCCAAGAAAATTAAAGCAGACAAAAAATATTTGGGTCAAATACTTTGAGATGATGTTGCTGTGAAACCAGGACATTATGAAAAATCCCATTCCCAAATGTCAGGCCCTGTTATCTGCGACCTGCCCTGTCAGCAAGTTTGGTTGTTTAAAGACTGGGAGCTCGTGTTCTGTGACGTCCTCTCTGGAGTGAAGGAAATGGTGGCCGCACAGCGAGCTGCAGACGGTCAGAGGACACACCCACCTCTCCCCCCTCTGGGCCTTTATGTGCCTTTATATAAAGCATTCCTGACTATTAGTCAGAGGCCTGCTGTGTTTACTCAGTGCTGGGCGCTTATCCTTGGCACTGGTGCCACAGAACAACGTAGTGGAAGGAGCGGCGGGAGGCAGAAGCTGCCCTCTCAGTGACAGCAGCACGACAAGGTCCTCGGGCAGCAGTGGCCTGAATGTTCTTTGATGTGCTCATTTACCAGCAGCGTCGCAGTCAAATAAAAAGCACAAAGAGTGGAAATGTCTGCTGCTTTAGAGCTTCCCTCGGAGGAACCACTGGCTCGCGTTCAGCTCAGTCTCGCAGCACAAAAGCGAGTCAGGTTATACAACAAACAGCATTTTCAGTGATTGCACACAGCTAATGTTACGGCTAAACCCTCTGCTTTTGATGGCCCTCTTGTGCTCTGGGCAATTTCCTCTCTTTTCATATGTTAAAAGGGCAGTTTATTTTCCATTTGCAGAGGAAAAATGACTTCGCACAGTGGCGGTGAGAGGCCCAGCTCCTGGAGCAGGTCAATTACCTTTGCTGCCATGTGAGCTCCCCCTCCAGGGTGAATTACATTAATACCTCTTTTATGGCCAATCAACAGGACTAGTTGCATATTTCAAGACCAGTGAAAAGTAATTGAGGAAACCTTTGAGATGAAACTCTGTTCATGCGCTTTAATCTCTCCTTCCAGAGGTTCAGGTTGGTTTTGAGGGACGGGAAAAGAAAGCAGGCAACGTTGCAGAGTTCCTGGGTAAAAACACGACGCGATGTGCTGAGTTTCTGTTGTGAAACGCGGCTGAAATACCCTCGCAGCAGACGAGGGAAGGAAGTGTGACAAACGCCGATTTTCCTTTGATGTCGGTGTCAAGCAATGCAGCGGCGCGCTTCCAGCACAGGCGGGAATGAGGAATGATCTTAGAGAGGCGCTCAGAATCGATGCGCGCGGCAGATTTATATAGCCCCGGTAAAGCCACGGTGAAAGCAGAGCGGCTCTTGAGTGTTCGTTCCACAGAAGAGCAAAAGAAACGAGGTTTGAAAACACACTGACAAAGATGTGTTTTGTTTTCCACATAATGGTCATGTTTAATAAGGTCAGCTGCTGTTAATCATTGTTAGGCTTGGAGGTGACCCATGAAACATGTGGCACAGTGAGTTTGGAGGAAAAAAACACACACACACACACTCACACAGCATCTGTGTGTACACAACCAGAGTCCCTGACAGTCTGAAAACAGCAGCTCTTTGCAAACCTGAGAACAATCGGAGTTTAATTCTCACTTATCTCCAGGTGGCTCCGGATATTCCTGTCTGTTATAAAAGAAGCCCAGCACTGTTCTCTGTGCTGTGAACACCTTAGCTTGTTTCACATCTGCACATGTTTACTTCTTGCAAACAGAAGGTGCTAATTCATTTCTTCTGCGTGTGATCTCTAAAGTACACTGACCCTAACATGCTGCAGCGAACTACTACACGTTTATTTAGTTGGGAGAGAAACTTCCTGTAAATAAGGTGTGTAAATAAGGGCAACGTGCGTACAGTCGTCACAGTTATGTTGTTTCACTGCTCATGTTTGCAGTATTTTAACCACGCATTCCTTCGTGTTTTGATGCTGTGAAACAAATCACACACAACTCACAATATAAAGAGGAAGAGGAAAAAAAACTCTTCTTACCGTTTCTTTGTTGGGCAGCAGCTCTTTCCGGATCCTGAAGAAGTTTTTGCCGAATTGTCTCAGGCCTTTAATGAAGCGCTTCTGCAAAAAGGAAGAAAAAGAGAAACAGAGGGGGAGGAAAGTTACTGTCTGTTACTGTTCAGTCAGCTAATCTAAGGCAGCATAAATTTACAGGTTAGCAACAGGACCACAGAACCATTTCTGTGGTTGCACAGACTAAATGTGCCACCTGGAAAACCTCTGTGGACATGTAAACTTTAGAGACGACGCGGCGATATCGGGCCGAGCGGGGGGATGAAATGACGTGAGAGGCTGGGTCGGACGCCAAGATGGCACTGGTATTATTCAGAATGATACAAAACACTGTCAAAAAGAGACTCCATCTGTCCAAATGACCAAACCTGTGCATGCCGCTGTGTGTTATTACACACAAACTAAACCCAAGAGTTTATTAAATTCCTTACTGAGCTCAGTGGACACTTTCTATTTTTGTCTGGAGATCAACAGCAGAAAAACCCAAAATAACATATTAAATATCTAAAAACGATCTTAAATAAATAAAGGATGACAGAACATTATACTTCCTGACATCTGATTAAATCTGACATGCTGGGTAAATACAGACTCGCTGTCTTACCTCCAGACAAAAACAGCAGAAATAACCAAATGTGGTCAAACCCGAAGACACTTCTTCTCATTCGAGCGCCACAGGCTGCGAGCCACAAAAAGCCGGAGCTGAAAACATTCAGAAGCAGCAGAGCAGACGGCCAGCAGATTTACTTTCTTGTTCCAGAGGCGAGCCTCGCTCTCCGCGCTCTCGGCCAACCGTCTCCAAGCAAGTAACTCCAGCTAAAAGCAGAGAAAAGTCCATGGGGGGGATGGAGCGGCTCTCCACGTCCAGGCGCAGGCAGAGGAGAAATTACGGAGGCAAATCCACGATGTCTCCGACAGCAGGCTGCTGTTTTTCCACCTCTTTTTTTCAAAGCAAGAAATAGCTTGTCACTCTCTGCTCTTCCACTACAAAGGGGAAGGCTTTACATGTGATCTTTCTGCAAGAGAGCCCCTGCTCCTCAGCGAGCTGGAAAACCCGGAGCGGATTCCTGCACTCTGCGGAAATGTCACGCTTGACGCTCATTTCAGCCCGTGGTTGGCGCTTTGATGCCGCGGGAGCGCGTCCTCACCTCCACAAAACAAGAAACCCCTCGCGCGGCGTGCTCTTAACAAACCAACAGAGCGGTGACTAGAACGGAAACTGCGGTGGCCCTTTAACAGCGTCGAGGAGCTCGGATTGCAAAGCCTCACAGGCAGAAAAAAAACCTCAACTAGCTGCCAGACAGATAGAATTTGTGTGGAGAACAGTCCTGGACATGGTGGAGGGACACGAGGAAAAGATAAAACCAGGCACGGATCGCCCAGTCGAGGAGTTCATTTGTCAGGCCATGTAAAGAAGGTTACGCAACCAGAGTGTTTACATCCCCACCTTTGGTGGGGGAAAGTCCACATTTACAGACAGAACAGAGTCACAAACATCTCTTAGCAGGACACATTACAGAGCTACTCACGACCTTTAACTACAATGCTAATTATGTTTGCAGCATTAACTTTTCGGAAAATAACGGCAGCTACATCAACAGATGTCAAAACTTCCTGTTCACTCACCGGCGCCACCTAATTTGCATTAATCACACTAAAGGTGAGGCGGCTGATTAGCCAGTAGATGGAGCCGTCTTCAACACAAGTGCTGCCTTTCACTGCTGATCACTGGTGATCTCACAGTGCTCAGGTAGATGCAGGTTCATGTGGGGGGGGGGGGGTCCCAGTGTACAGGGGCTAAATCACGCAGCTCTGATGCTAAACACCATATCAGCCTCTGAAACGCAGCTTCCCATAATATCGGATATTTAAAAACATCTACGGAGATATTTACAGAAATAGCTTCTGGTACTTAAGGTGCTGTAACTGTAGCAAAATGTATTTTTGTAAAACTCGACGGACTGAATCAATCATTGAAGACAGGCTAAAAGCTAATTGGTTAGCTTTGAGATTTCCATGCCATGAAGCAGTGTCTGTCCCAATTATGTCACCTTAATTATGTTTCCCCACTGTAGTATTTACACAGTCTGCCTGTGCGTCTCCACGCTGGACCTCCGTGCGCACTCTCCCTCCTCCCTTCCATTTTCTTCCCTCCCCTCCCCTCCCCTCCCTGAATGTCGGCTCCAGTTTAAGGCTCCATTTCAGCTGCCTGGGCTCACTGCTCTCCAGCCAGCTAATAAATCATCCACCAATCTGCACCCTGAATCGCTCTGCCCCTGCACCGACTGTTCCAGCCTGCCGTTGCCAGGCAACGCCACGGACGGAGGAGGGGCTGAGAGAGCTTCGGCGAGCGAGCCAGGGAGGGAGGATGGGTGAGCGAGGAGGGGGGGGGCTACCAAATGGCCATCCGCTGTGCAGAAATAACAGCCCTCGCTCCCTGAGTGTGTTCCAGAGGGCTGGCACTTTTTCACTGTGGTTTCCTCCCTCGGAAGCTAACAGAGCACTATTGTGAGGCCAGAGAGGAGACGTGTAAAAGAGCAGAACAAGAGGGGGGAGAAAAACCCTCAACCGGCCATTGTCAGGCACACTCACTTCCTGCTCCAGACCTGATTGTTCAGAGTTGTAAAACAGGTTAGGATACTGGAGGCAGAAGCAAAAAAAAGCTGCTATCAAGATGAAAAACAGAGCAGGGGCTCAGCCACAGATCATAATTCCTGCTAAATGTCACTCGGAGAAAACACTGACGCGATTCCGTCTCGCGGCAAACAAAGACACTTTCAGTCCGTGCGGCGTCGTTCCGCCCGTTTAGAGCTGACCTTTCACGAGTGCTGAGGAGAAACAAAGTCGGTCTCTGCATCAAAAGGGCGGCAGCACGCTTATCTCCCATGGAAGTACTCAGATTGGGCGCGGCGAGTTCAGGGGAAATCATAACAGGCTTAAAAAACAGCAATGGTGACAGATGCTCGACTACCCACATCCTTTAACCTCCGTGTGGATGCTAAAGATAGAGCAAATTATTCACTCCCAACTCAAACATTACACAGTTCCACAGAAAGTGGCTCTGCGCGTTTAATTACGCGGTAATAACACACGCGCGGTTTAATCTCAACGCTCAGCAGCGGGGTTGACGTCCTTTGCTTGCTTTTCTGTTGCCTGACACAAAAGGTGACAGGAAATTCCAGCACACACCCATCCTGTCGGCGAGTTTGTTAGCGAGCAGCCTTAAAAGGTGGCTGGCACCGACCCACGATGGTGATAAAGACGTGAGCTGGATCAGCAGACACATGCCTTTAAATAATAGACAGCCCGCTGCGGGGGACGCGCAGCCATGTTGTGCTTCGGCTGCCTGTGGTGTATTCAGGAGTGCATGTCGTGTCTCTACACGGGTGTGTGTGTGTGTGTGTGTGTGTGTGTGTGTGTGTGGGTCCGCCACCCGTCTCCATGGTGCTGTCGGCAGCCTGCTCCTGTCATCCATCAGCTGTAAGAGCCGATAAGCCGGCTGAGGAATGGGGCTGCTGCCTCCCCACAGCCCTGGATCAGCCGCTACGCCTCGGACACGCTGGTGCACAGCGGGATCGCCATGGCGGCCGCTGCTGAGGCGTCCGATTGTTTATATGGCACCTCCTGTTGGCCGAGGCGTTATTAGCAGTCTGGGGGGGGCACTGCTACAGGCAAGAGTTATTTCATACGTCACTCAGTCATTTTTAAAAAAAATACTCTTAACTAAGTCTGACTTTTAGTGAGATACACGTGTATTAATGTTTTGAGTTTAGAGTTTTAATGTAGTATTTTTCAATTGGCATAAGGGAAAAGAATAATTACAGAGAATGTTAGCTTGAAACCCATTTAATATTTACCAAAATAATGAATAGCCCTTCAAATGATAGACAAGTAAGTAAGTCCAGCTGGGGCAGAATTTTGTGCAGCAAAACAACAACCTGCCAGTTCATCAGATCCTGATTTTTATCAGATAACTGGTTTTACGTAACGAGGGTTGTATTATTAAAGGGAAGCGCTCATAAGAGTTTTTTGTTCTTTGATGAAATCCTCTTTGAGAGGAAGGGAAGTGTGTGTGGGCTGCGTGGAGGGCTGACGCTGACAGAAGCCTCTGATGTCGGTGTTTAAAGTATTACAGAGGAATATCTTGTCTGGAAATCCCACTGAAGTCAAATGAGTTGCAGCACCGTTCTGACAGAGGGCACTGGATCACCGAGGAGCGCCGGCAGACTCATCTCTCTATCTCGAGTGTGGGGAGAAGTAATAAATGTTTTTCTGGAGTCCCAGTATTGAGATATTATCGAGGATTATGTATGAGGCAGCAGCAGCTGCGAGGAAAAGGCTCAAAGATGTGGGCTGGGGGTGGGCTGGGGGGCGTGGAGGGTGACAAGTGACCCTGCAGACAGGCTGATTCTGTCATCCCGGCAGCCTGCGCTGTCACTTTTATTCACATCTCTAAATGAGAGCTGGGCCGGGGTGAAGAAAAGAGCAGGCAGCAATAATGAAGTTCATCCTGGAGGGCGTCTGGGATGGGGGGGGGGGGGCATGCAGAGAAAGGGGCGATAAATAAACAAAGGGCAGCAGGCCGGTTTCCTCGAGATCCTCAAGGCTGTAGCTACATTTACACATGTCAGTCAAGGCTGCAGGGCTGAAGAAGCACAAGCAGCCATCATATCACTCAACGCCCCGACCTTGGTCAGTCAGGGTCACGGTGTGTGTGTGAGTGTGTGAGTGAGTGTGTGTGTGTGTGGTCATTGAGATAAAAGCTGCCCTGACGTGATGGAGCTCCTCTATTATAGTAAATATCACACTGAATATTACTAGAAAAAATTAATTAAATGTCTTTCTTTTGTTGATGTATAGTTATAATGTCTAACTGCATACACCTGTTCTGTTAAAGGGCAGTAAAATGAATAATATAGGATTAAATGAGTTAAAGTTGAGGACTATGCTGAAGATATTATTGGATGTCAGATCCATCGCCTCTTCTCTTGAGACGCTGCTGTTTTCCAGCTGCAAACTCTCACTCAGAGAGAAAAACTCAGAGGTTCCAAATCAAAAAGGCATCCGACCTCATCCAGGGGCTCCGGCTTTATTCAAGGGCCTATTGTGCTCAATCACGACTAGAAGCTTCCATCACATCTGGGGTGGTGGATTTAAACCCCAAAGAACGCCACCGGGCCTCAGCATTACGCAATAGCAGCAGAGAGCAACTGTCCTTCCTGGCTTCACCTAACGACAGACGTCTCCCTCTGCGTATCCAAACGTGAGCCTTAAAGCTCCGTCTTCCCCCCATTCATGCTGTGCTGTCTGATCAGGGGAAATGGCTGCCATTTTCTGATCCAAGCCCTTCAACAGAGGTGGTGAAATTCACATCTAAATTCAAATGGAGGTTAACGCCAGCGGCCCACAGCCGTTCTCCCCTTCCAGACTTCCACGCTGAAGATTTATTCTGCGGCTGATAAACAGGATGCAGCTGCTCTCGGGGTCTTGAAGGAGCTGGAAACTGATGAGTGTTTTCTCTGCTGTGTTGCGAGGGCGAGCCAGGAGACAGTCTGAGCTGCCTCGACAGCTCCCTCTAAAGCTACAGCCCAACCTCTGGCAGATGGCAGACAGCACCTCGGTGTGATCCCAATATCCTCTGGATATCTCTCAATCACTGCATTTCAACATAAATGAGGACGCCTTCTTACCACTTCGTCCTCGGACCAGCACTTCTCTATCAGTTTGGGGACAGGCTTCTTCACCAGGCGCTGGAGGGCTTTACCTGCATCATAGTTGCTCTCATGTAGCTGAGGAAGGTCACAGCAGACACAGGCTTATAAGTGCGCGCATGAAACCACAGACAAAGACTATAAAATACATGATTAAGAAGCCTGTTTTTATTATTGATCCTCAGAGGAAACTTCTTTGAAAGGAAAGAGCAGAATGTCAAAAGCAATTATGGAGACCTGAGACACATCCAACTACGTGGAGGAAGCAGATCGGTTGAGATCTTCCCCTGAGAATAAACAAGCCTTTCTCATTGGAATTGCAAATAAGGAGGAAGGGCGAGAGGCAATGACCTGCCTGGGTTTATAGAGTCAGAATATAAATGCCCTCTTTATGATAATTGTAATCTCCTTGTGCCTGGTTCCTCCGTTTTCATCATCAACTTGACTGACAAACGTTTTATTAGGGCTAATGTGCAGTAATCCTCTGAAGGTGGCTGTTTTATAGAGCAGGCTAAGCTACTGGCTTTATCATTTCCAACTACACTTAAAAACGTACAAGAAAACTTTGCTTTAGAAAGTATTTCTTAGATGAACCGTTGTTCTGAGTAGATCCACTTGTTACTTACAGTGTTAAGTGCGTTTAAAGTAGTGTCATCTCTAGAGGCCGCTAAACAGCCATCTTCTGTCGAGCCTCCGTCACACATCCCTGCAAAGGCAGCCATGCTCCTGTGAACACACACACACACACACACACCTTCTTATAGAACTGTCACAGAGGTACCCCATCAAACACATCATTGGGATATTCATATAGATCGAAAGTCAAACTGACAAAAATCAGCCGATAATAAGTGGCTCAGCTGGTGTGGATGCTAACCTTTAGCCCACACCAACATCATAAAGGTCATGTATAAATAGCAGAGTGTGAATCTGTGAACATCGTTTGGGCATCTGATGGATGCCAAATGAAGACCGAAAAGATACCCCCCGATGTACGAGCCACAACCTTGTAGTAAAGTTAAAGCTAACACAATAGCCTGAATAGTTTATAAGTTAGGAGCTTCCCATGTGTCGTTTCTCCTTGGTGCTGATGGGCGTCTCTGGGTACACCCTCAAACAGAACAGAACACGCGTCTAGCTAATATTAGTTCTGCATGACAGGCGTTTCTGAAACGTGCCGGTCATGGCGCTAGATAGTCCTGAATGCTAACAGCTAGCAGTTTCGCTGCACTGACACGCTGACTGAAAGATTTAATCAGACGACGCCGCATGAACTGTAACATAAGGAGGGAAGATTTAAATAGCTCTCGTGAATACAGTTTAAAGGGATTTGACTGATATTTAATGCTTTTATGTTTTAGGTGTAACTAATGCTAACGCATCAGTTTGTGAAAGAGGCAGACGCAACATAACAGCAGCTGGGCCTTTGGGTTGAACTCACCGTGCAGCTCTGAGGTACATGAGAAGGTCACAGTCGTTGACCCCCGGCATCCAGACCAGCTCCTCATTCTCGGTCACAGCCTGGCCACCAGGTGTGGGGAAAGGCTGCAGCTCCGGGAGCTTGGCCTAATTAAAACCAGAGCCACGCATACGAAGGGTGGGTCAGATGATGTCACAGTACAAATAGCCGGCAAGCTTGTAGAAGAGTATCAGCTTTCAGCCCCCTGTCATCAGTTCTTCTCATGGTGGCAGCATTACACTCACAGGGGCTGACTATCTGCACACAGAGCTCCAACCTCTCTCTGAACATGTGTTTTCCCTCTGTACACTTCTCCAGAGTACAGTAATTACACAATGAGAGTACGACTTAATACACAAACAGGATTGGAAACAAACTGAGGGCTGGGGTTTAGTGACCCACCTGGTGACTGGGTCCCACTCGGATCTCTCCTTGTGTGCTGTTCAGTCGCCTGAGAGGAGACAAAGGACAGATTGATATAAATTCCATGGTAATATTTAAAAATCAGCTGGAAAAAAACAGCAACGTGGAGGCTATCCACCGTACATGCCGAATTAACATTCATTTCTTTATTTATAAGAAGAACAGAATAAATATGGCCGAGGTTGATGTGTGGCACACAGCAATAACAGAGATCAGACATCCTAAATGGGGGGGGTGGCCCTGGATATGCAGGGTGAAAACCTCTGAAAAGGCTTCTGGTGCAAATGTCGGTAGTCATAGAAACTGCAATTTAATAACAGCACTCTGAATCTCCAGCTGCAGTGGATTAAAGAAAATGACAAGATGTTCTTTTTGAAAAGCCGTTCCCCCTGTTACCTAGGTAACGGCGACGACTTTCATACGGCGGAGCGCGTGGCAGCCCAGAATCTGTCAGCGTGATTTGCACCAGCAGAAACTTGCACTCCATCATGGAGCCCTGGCTGAAACCTTTATAGTCCCCCGAGGAGCAGAAAACCCCCTCTATGATAGTTCCATATTTGCCTGTCCTTTCCCCTCCTCTTCCTCGCATCACTACGGTGATCTACAGCTAACGGGGGCAGCGGCACAGATCATCCCCGCAGTTAACGAGCAGGACCATCAAAATGATTCATACCTCTTACAAAAATATTCAGCAGACAGCAGAAAGCGTGTGTTGAGCCACCAGTTTGGCTCTGATGAACAGCACCGATAAAAAAAAGACTGTTTCTTGCATCGGCCGCGAGACGCTTTGTTTTGAAGTGGACTTCATGCAGCGTTTATGCGGTTTTAGATCATGGCGTAAAACAGCAGAGCTGATTTAACCATCCGATTTCTGCCCGCATCCAGGAAGATAAATGTCAAAAGTTCTTCACGCTCCTGACAGTGTGCAGGCAGTCGGGCTTTTATACGTTTGGCAGGAGGCTGCGAGGATGACAAATGGGGATCTACGAGCCAGAATAAGCACCGCATCTTGAAGACAGACGGATAGCTGAGGGATATTTAACTGGGAGGCTTCACTGCTCCTCTGAGGAGGGAGAATACAGATGTATCACAGAGGAAAGTCTGGATCTACAGTTACGCGCAAGATGCCGACTCTTGGAGGGTTGTGATCAGTTTAGGATTTAAAAAAAAATTGTTTGCTATTGTTTTGGAATTTCTCCCTAAAGAAGCTGCACAGAGGTCACTGCTTTGCCCCCCAAACAGTGGCAAACCTTACTGGTTGACCCCCCTAACGCGTCTTTAGCACACGATCCATTAAAATCGATTACGGGACGGTTCATGAAACCGGAACAAACGCGCAGACAATTCCGGTCAACTTCTGTGTGCGTGCGCGGCTGCAATTAAGTTTAGCCCCGCCCCTCCATCAATCCTAGCCAATGGCTGCGCAAGTCGGTGGCACACTGACATAATTGCAGCACGGCAAAACAAACCCCAACTCTGTCCCGCTCAAGAGGCATGACGAGCGGCGTGGACGCGGGCCGGCGGCTCGCAGGCGGCGGCGCAGCTTTGTGTGCAGCCGTGCGCCATGTCATCCCGACTGTAAACACCAGCTGCAAAATGGAGCCACGGCGGTCTGTGACCGGCTCCTCACGCACCACACAGACAACGCAGGACGCAGATTTATTAAACCACACGCCGGCGGATGCACTGCGGACACCGCCGAGATTCCGGGGTGAATATAAATAAAGGTATGACACGAACGCGCCTCCAATCCGGAGGCACAATAACGCGGAACAGCGTGATCTGCAGTGACAGCCCTATGTTCAAGCCTCCGGCTGCACACGCAGCGCGCACGCACGCACGCTTTCTTCTCAGCAGAGTCGGATAACAAAAAGGCAGCAGCCCGGACAGCTGGCAGATATCACCCACGTTTTATTGTCAGAGGCGTCGCGCCGCGAGTGCAGACCGAGCCGAGACAGCGGAAGATCGCGACGGCAAACCTACCTCCGGGGACTGAACAGATCGTCCATATCCGACATGGAGCCCGATTGCTGGGTGTTGACACCGCGTGTGTTCAGTCCCGCCGGGTTTCTGCCCCCCTCTCCCACCTATTCCTAGGTGATCAAAATGGAGAAGCACGCATTCGGAGCCGGAGAAGTGCTCACTGAGCTTGTGCTGTGACCTCAGCCTGCGTGCACGGCGTCGCCAGCGCGGCACGCTCCGCTCCGCGCACTACTGAGCATGTGCCGCGACCTCACACGGGCGCGCACACAGACGGAGGCAGACAGACACGCGTGCAGGATGGGGAATTCATCTCTGCTCGCGTTTCTGCGCCATAATAAACAAGAGGGAGACCGACAGGCTGCTGCAGAGACCCCGCTCAGCATATCAAACAGATCAGAGCGGAGAGGAGGAGGAGGAGGAGGAGGAAGCGGAGGAAGAACAGAGATTGGCAACCACAGGTGCCAGAAACACACCAGAGCGTCCACAAACGCATCCTCACGTCCAATAATTGAAGTGTACGCTGCACGGACGTGATTAATGCTGCTTGAGGCTGTCATTTACAACAATCAAGCCAGTGTAACACACAACTGTGACAAAGGTTCCGCTGCGGAACACCACAGGAACCTCACTGCAGTTTTATTTCTTATTCAGACAGAGGAACAGAGGGCATCAAAGACTCCCCTGCAGTGCTGTTACAGACAGTTTGACAATTACAATAGGTCTAACTACAAACAGAGCGGTGGCTCTGGCCCCTGAAGCCTGTCAAGAAATGCAACTGAGGTGAGGAAATCCTGAAACTCACGGTGGTTTCTCAGTGATGCACAGCGAAGGGAAACGGGAACATTTCTGTCTTCAAACAGCTCAGCAGAGACGGCTAGCTTCTCATTCAAGAGTATCCCGGCATGTCAACACTGGCTGTTGTTATAGCAACAAAATCCAGCCTGCTTCCTTATGATATAATGTGATGGATGTTGTCCATAAACAAGCCATTGTGTTTCTAATGAGCAACCAGACAAACAAAGCATCTGCACAGATCTAAACAAAAAGTGCCATCATGAAAGTTTCTTCTTTGTTTCCATGATGCTGCTGGAGACGGCTCCTCACAGCCATCAGGTGCCCAACAGCTGCACAGATGTTTAGTGTCATCACTGCAGCTTTTACCCTGTAAAACTTACCTGAACCTTCACGAGGACGCTGCTTTCTATTTCCTTTTTCTAAATGTGACACTTTGAATCATGTTTGAATCAGCTCGACCTGCTGGTGCACTTGTGATTTGTTAGACTATTTTTTTGAATCTACATATTAGCATAAAGCAACAATAATATAAAAAGGTACATGAAGTGACAAATAGCATCAGATTATCATCAGTTATAAAGCCCTAATAAAGACACACTGCTATAAATCTTTAGAACAATTAAAGGCACTATTCTGACGACAAACAAACTATTGTATTTAAGACAGTCTCCTCACCTGGTCTCTGGGTTATATCCTAGGATATAGAAAAAGGAGTCGATGCGGGCTTTGAACTCCCTGGCAGCAAAAATGTCTGAGAAATGGGAAATGTTGCACTTCCCCCTGAAAGGCAGAAGACAGGTGTTATTAGAGAGCGGGGAGACGGCACAGCCATAGCCCAGCAGCAGCACCCTCAGCCCTGATCAGAAGGTGCTGCTTCTGTCGTCAGAGGTGATGAATGCAGCAGCGAGTGTCAGCAGCCTGTCAGAGGGCGCTGACTTTACAGCCAGACACACGGCTCAGCTCGCTCAGCCCATAAACACCAGCTGAAAATGTTAGCCTGGTTCTGCAGCTCTGGAGACACACATGTGCGTCCCTCCTGCCAATATTACCCCCCAGTGAGCCCGGGCCCTGAGCACATCTTGATACCATTTCCTGTTTCAACTCTCTGCTGTCCTTTTCTTTCTTTCTTTAAAGTAACACACATCGCAGGTATGCAGAGCTGCGTTGCCAAGCAGAAATATAATCTTCCTCCCCCCTGACATTAAAGGCCCTGAGCCCAGGCCGTCTTCAGTGGACTGCGGTATTACAGCATCCTTCTGGAATCCTTCTCCCCTTCATCAAACGTCTGGAAAATAAGCCAAATCAAAGGGTGCTCTGTGGAGACGTTACTGCTAATTTGCCCTGAAAACCCTCTCTGGCTTCTCATCACACAGATGGTTTCAGTTACAGGAAAAGGGAAGTGGGAGGAAGGGACGGCTGGAGAGAAGGACCCACAGACAAAGAAAAATTCATTTCTTCAAACATCATTATTTAAAATGACAACCGTACTTTAGCAAGTCCTTTGTGACCTCCGAGGAGGCCGATGATACTAATATAAAGATACTCTGGACTTGAAATCTAATCGAGATAGGCCAATGACTTGGTAAACATTATTGCTATTTGTGTAAACCAAATAGATAAAGAATAAATAAATATTTGCTCTATTCAAAGTATTAGTGTTGTAGCTACTGCGCATGAACTCAAAGCCTTTATTGCAGCTCTGCCTTTCAAAGAAAGTTCTAATAGTCCCTCTCAGCTGCAGTGGGTGTAGTTAAAAGGGTGATTAATGTCTGCAAAAGACATGAGCTGGTGCAGTGAAAGAATGAGAGAGCTGCTGGAATTTGCATTGTGGAGGAAATCAATACTAAGCCAGAACTATTGAAAACGTTACACTACTGTGTAGTTAGGAAGCATCAGTTAGTCTAAAGAGAGGGGAATCTTTGATAGAAAGCCGTTGTTTTAAGGTCCGTTTGAACTTTAAACAGGCTGTGTTTGTACCTGAGAGCAGCAGCGTGGTAAGTGTCCACATAGTCGGAGATGAAGAGTTCTCGACTCCTGACCACTGGGTCTGTGATGACCAGCTCTCGGCCCGAGTCTGGAGGAGACCAAAAAAACAGTCACAGTTCTGAAACCCGGACAGACACGCACAGACCCACAACAACAGCGTATAGTTGGGTTCCCCCTCTGGGGGATGACATCATGCTTGGTTCTGAGCCCAGCGGTGGCCACCGTGCTCCACTATTGTGACATCACTTCCAGTTATTTTGAATCCCTGACAAACTGTGCACAGCAGAGCTGCAGACAGCTACTGGAACATCACAAGGCAACGAACTAGCAAAGCTATTATTA
The DNA here is from genome assembly GCF_901000725.2 of Takifugu rubripes. Classification (NCBI taxonomy): domain Eukaryota; kingdom Metazoa; phylum Chordata; class Actinopteri; order Tetraodontiformes; family Tetraodontidae; genus Takifugu; species Takifugu rubripes. The sequence goes on from NC_042287.1 coordinate 8,766,135, forward strand.
CTCCAAATATATAATCAAAGTGATAAGACTTGCGGCGTGTTTCGAGCAGATGATATCAGATGTCGTGCAACATCTGGACCGTCCGTTATAGGTTTTGTTACAATGACATCATTCCAGGATGGCAGTCGTTTCACTGGTTTTTGTTCTTACAACTTCAATCCTGACCTGTGTGAATTATATTATAATAACACCGATTTGGCTTCGAGTCCAAGTCTTATTATTCTGCAGGTTCCTTGTGTCAAACGTGATGAGTTCACGGCACAGATAGTGTTGAGAGAACAAGCTTCAAGGACTCTACAGGGCTGTGGGTAATTAACACTTGACAGTGCGACCGTCTGGACTGGAGGAGCGTTACCCAGGAAACGGAGTAGAAATACGGACCGGTTTAATCACCTGGGACACCATCTTGATGGTTCACTTCAAAAAGCAATTTACAGGTAGCTCTTATATACCCCCAGTGTCTGCAGAACTGAGGCAGGTGTGTGTATTGGTTAAAAAAAAAGACCTAAAGAGCCAGCAAGCATATTTACTCTGGGTCTGCGCTGCAAAACGAAAGGCCGTCTCACCATTTTCATTGTTGCGGTCCTGCACCAGGTGCTGATACACAGAGTCGGGCACTTCTGACTGGCGGTAGTACCATTTCACATTCATGAGCAGATGGTCCCGTTTACTCTGCAAAAGAGATGGAGAGACAGAGAGAGTGAGCAGAAGACATAAAAAGCTCTCACGCAACAACAATCAGACATGTTTGATTATGATGTTGGGGCCTGGCATCTTGGCAAACAGCGATGCTGTGCAGACACACTCTGGGTGACTCACACTGGCTGACACCAAAAAGTCAATTAAAAAGGGATTGAAGAGCATTAACAGCCTTAATAAAGTAAACAGTGGGGTGGCTGTTGCAGATTGAAGTGTGGAAACACAACAGTGTGCGAGGAATACATAAATGTTCTAATGTCTTTGCATTAATCAAAACATAAACCATAAAATGACAGACTTTTGTAGACTACTCTATCTCTGCTTTATTCTTCAGTCTCTTTAAGTGCTGCCACCTAACGGCCACGTTGCGAACAGCAGCTCAGTATAGATGAGTAATTCCTTAGATGGCCAGCAGGTGGCAGGACTGGGGCGAGTAAAGAGCTGCAGGTAGTGCTTAGGTCAATAAAAGAAAGCAAAGGCAAAAGGGGGGAGGGGTGAACAAAACCCGGGGCCAGTGTTGAGGTGTGGGCTGGAAAGGGCAAAAAAACTGTTTTCATTTTATGTTATAAAATATTTACTGTGCCTTCACATAAAACTCAGAAGACGGTCACGGCGGTTTTAAAGAGTAATCCAGGGACTGCAGGGCCGGTGTTCACACAATCGTTCTGGTCTCGGCCATCTTTATTAGGGATTGTGCTACACTACGCTGAGACACCTGCACCACCCATGAAGCAAAAATGTGCACACTAGCAGAGGGGAAAAACAGGGTGGGAGGAAGTCAATGTAATCGAATACAGTTTCACTTCTGCTCCCTCCAGTTCTCCCAAATGTATCAGCATGCGTGTGTGTGCAGGAACATGAAGTCAGAGTAAAGATATTTAAAGCTTTTAGAGTACATTTCTCTGTTATGTCAGCGGGGAGGAGGGCGAGAATACGTAGCCAAGCATATCATCGCCTCCCCGTACCCTCAACCCCCCCCCCCCGTCTGCTCTTCTCATTCCAACCCTTTACTGGGCCACCTCTAAATTTCCCTTTATTTATTCTTTCCCCCTTTTTTCAACCACAATTGCAGGAGAGGAACCTCGTGAGTAACCGAGGCCAGACGTGCGCGGCAGCTGGCGAGCTGTTAGTCAGCTGCATTCACGTTCTGGACAAACACGCATGTCTGCGCACGGCATCAGGGGCAATCACACTTTGGCTTATTACTCGACAGAGGTTCCATACTGATGCACTGATTCACGTAACCCCGAGCACGTAGCCATTGTGTGCGAGAGGATGTGCATGTAATGATGTCATGCCTCCCGCCCTTTTGCTTCCAGCAGTTAACCCGCCCAGTGAAAGCTCGTCTATCTTGTGTGTAGAACCGCTGCCTTCTCGCCTGAAAGGCTGCCCGCTGTGGCAGAATGAGCACTGTTCCTGTCATTATATATAATTAATAGTTTAAGGACACCAAATGCAGACAGTTTGCGACCTGAACATCTCATTTAAAAAAATAAACACACTCCAAGGCACTTGAGAGGGCAGCGATAAGAAGATCTGTGTGTTTTCCGGTCACGAGTTATTTTAGATTAACCGAACGAAGCAAAGCAGAGAATGATTGTTGCTCCAGCATCCTCGCTGCAGAGCCGCCGCTGCCCTGAGCAGATTGCTGTTCAGTGGTAATAAAGTCTCTGAAGCAGACGAGGGGGGTGGTGGAAAGAGAGAGGACTGGGAATGCAAACATATGGAGCATGTAGTGGGAGTGAAGCATAGCTTTCAATTATCTCAATTCCATAAACACACAGGGTGGAAAAATGGGCAGATAGATGGTAGCCAGACCGGACTCACAGCACAAATTAGCACTGGTATTGCCTGAGTTTGATAAGGCTGCAAGAATGTGTAAAAAGCCATAATTCTGAATTGATTAGAGACAACCCACGCCGCCTGTAGACACCCAGTACAAAGCAACGGCGGCCATCTTTGTCTGTCCTGCCAGAGGCTAAACATGGCCCTGTCCTCCCTCCTCCTGAGTCCTAAACCCTGGGAATGTGTCTCACTGCGGCGAGGCCAAAAGACTTACTAACCCACTACTGAGCAAAAGAAATGAAACAAGAGGGGGGCAAAAAAGAAAGCAGGGTGAAGGAGATAAAGGGGGCTGGTGAAGGGAGAGACAAAAGGTTGGATTAAGGTAGGAGGAGCGAGACCTTCTCATTTCCTCAGATTTAAAATTACAACTATCCTCCTGCTCCTTTACAGAAGCCCCCAGGGTACAAGACCACTGCTTTATTCACTGAATAGATATAAATCTGAGTGCTTCCCTCCCCTTAGTGCTTCAGCCTGGCCTTTTGGAACACCCTCATCAGACGGGTGGGGGGGTCGGGATCTAGTAAATTCATCGGCTACAACAATATTTTCAAATGTAGATGCTGCACAATTAATCAAACACTTCTCACAGGCAGCAGGAAAGCTTAAACCACAGCTCAAACCTCTAGAAAGCCCAGAATAAGCCAGGCTGTGTGTAAATGTGCTACCTCTACGTCTGACTTGTTAAAAGAGGCCGGCCCCTCGGATTTGTAATGGTTCTGCACTTTTCTTTGTGTGGCAGCATGTGTGTGCAGTCAACTCGAAGCTGGGGGGCAGCTGTGGCGACTCTTTCCCACATCTGGGGCTTTACACTGTGATCGGAACCTTTCCGCCATGTGACAAATGTAGGGGAACATTGTTACAACCTGTAACCCTCAAACCTAATGCCCTCATCTCCCCCCAAGCCCACCCCCCCGGTGCTGTAACACTAGAGCTTTGCTTTAAACAAAACCAGACATCCCCTCTCCCATGACAGGCGCCCAGTGCACCTTATTAACAGGAAACCTCTCTTTATTTCCTCTCCTCTTCTTCTACCCTTTCGGTGACCTCTCGAAACAACCCCCTCCTCGCCGATGACATCGCGCCAAGGATCTATGACTTCCTTCAGAGGGTGGCAGTCAGGAGTAAGGAAGGAAAGGAACAAAGATAAAGGAGATGGGAGGGGGAGGACGGAAAGAGTGGCAGTCTTGGTGTTGGGGAGGAATGTCAAGCAGTTCAGCCATGCTAGCAGGCTGCTGAGCTAACACAGTGGTTAGCGAGCAGCCCAAGGGCAGGGGAGGATGGGGTATGGAAGTTCAGGGCTGCTGGCTGCATGAAGGTGACAGACAAAGGCTGACAGTGGGAGTGTTCTCGTTGTCTGTCACAAAGGGGGGGGGGGCTGATTGTGGCATTTGGAGAGATGGGATCTGGTAGGACTAATCTGCTACTGCGACAAGATAAGATTAGAGTGGGAAAGCAGGAAGAACTGGCTGGGCACAACACACATCTAACAGAAATGATATGATTGGGAGGGTTTTCCACTCTGTTTTCTCTCGTCGTCATTTCCTCTTGTTGACTTACACTCAGAGAGAAAGAGACAGTGACAGAGAGAGTTGCCAGCACAGGGAACAAAATGAGCACGTTCGTCTGGACCACATACAGAAACAAATACAGTGGCACAACGCGAGGTATGAGAGATCTGCTCCAGCAATCTACAGCAGAGTGACTGGCGAGAAATGCCAACACGGATGTGTGAGCAAACACACACACAGCAGCAGGCAAACAGACACACACAACAAATCACCAGCTTTCAGGATAAGCACCATTCTTCTCTCGACCCTGAGGCAGAGGAGAGCGGGCTGGGATTCTGTGTCAGAGGTAAGAAAAAGCACTTCTAAATCAGGCTGTCAGAGACAGCAGCAGGAAGACTGCTGCACAGTCGAAGGAGGATAACACATCTCTCACACCTCCTTCTATATATTACATCCATATAAAAACATGGGCTCTGAGATAAGTCCTGTCTGTGGAGCTGGTGCACCTTTTCAGCTTGACCTGTTTGGATATCAAACGAATAAATGCCCCCCCCTCTGCTTTGAACACACTGGGCTCATCTGTTATGCGACCTCCATATGTGACGTATTTAACATAAATCCCCACAGAGGTTTGGGATGTAACCCCCCTCTATATGAGGAATCCACTCAGGAAAAGTAAGTAACATAGAGCGAAGGGGCCAAAGATGGAGGAAAGAGGCTGGATGCCACAGATACTAATTAAGACTGGAGGGCTAATAATGGTGGCTGCTGCCTCCCGACGACAGGAACACTCTACTCACCAGGGAATCACAGGCACCAAAGACACACGTGACGGGAAGAAAAAAGGCTCGGTGCTGGTCGAGCCAGCTCCGCCAAACAACCGATCCGTGGCCAACTCGAGCACGGACGTCGGATTTGAAAAGACACAAGAACGGCACCGACTTCAAAGCAAAAGGAGAGTGGATGGAGAAACATATTGAGTGATGAGGATCATTATGTGGAGACTGCTGGCGCGAGCATCCGGCAACCCGACAACTTGTGCGCAGCGAGTTAAGCTGCGCAGAAATATGCTTCTCCTTTTGAGAAGTAGACAAATCCTTGCAGCACTTGCGGGGGGGGGGGGGGGGGGGGGGGGGGACTCAAAAATAGATTCAAGTGAGACTTGAAATGCAGGCTGTGTGAGGACAGATGGAGGTGGTTAGAGGAGCTCTTATCTGGGTGTTCACATCATAATACCAACTTTATTTCCCAAGCCCCCCCTCTCAGCCAGACATACAGTGACAGTCTGCCAGAAATCCCCATCATTCCTGCTCTCAACCTTCCATTTGGCCACGACGCCGTCCCACTTTGGTACCTGGCTTTCTGCGTGCCGTTGTGAGCGTTGCTTGGGACATTCTTTTGAGAATAAAGAAAATTCCAGTTTCAAGGTAATACCCATGAATCAGGAATCAGGGTTAGACACCGACAGACACTAAAAAGCCTAGGAAATACTTTGTGGGGGGTTTTTGGGCACAATATGCCTCCATTGTGGTGTTTTGGGTGATAAATGTTGCTTTGTCTGGGCGGCTGCTTCCCTCAGATACATTGTGTTAGCTCATCCTGTTGTCTTCAAGAGACATTTTTAATAAATCCATCCTTCTCTATAGCATTGTACCTTCCCTCAGGACCCACGGGGCTGACTGAGGGCTGTTATGGAACACAGGAAATGAGAAGACTCGCTTGAGCTAATACTAATCGATGGTCTGCTTGGCGTGACGCACAAAACAGAAGCAATATAAACCTGCAGATGTGGATTAATGCAGGACACAAATAAGACCAGGGATGTGCGTGCACAAATGGTAAACAGGTCCTAAATGTGTGGCTATGTGCCACTTCAATGGGGCTCCGATAAAGGAGTCTAGCATGTGTGTGTGTGTGTGTGTGTGTGAATACTCTTCTCTCTGTGAAAGCGGCTGTCAGGCCATTAGTGGCCTGTCTATAGGGACCATGTGGAAGAATGACATAGGCACAGAAAATGAGAGGCTTCTGTGCATGAGATCAGCACACAGGTCTAATGGGAATATTTATGATCCCGCTAACCCGCAGAAGCTCATTTCTGCACACAACACGTGCACGCTCAGGAGGAAGACAGAGAACAGAGAGGAACAAACACAGATCTTAATGCTACATGTGGAACTCGACAGCGTCGTAAATAAAACTGAAGAGCTCATATCGCTGTGAGCTTCACCCATTGTGATTGTATCTTCGTATCTGGCCACAGCTTCTAAAGATATCAATCTCCCTGTCTCCCTTTCTGCACCCCCCCCCACATGAGTCTGAAGGTGACCTTCCATATCTGTCAGTCTCCACCAAGACACTGGCCCTATCAGTAATACATCATGTAGCCTGCGTGCCGGCCAGATGCTGCACAAGCTGAACGCTGGGTGGTCCGTGTCAGGCGCGCTTGCTTTGTACAATATGCAAATGATATGCAAATGCCTGCGCATATGAGTGTGACAGTATATGAGCGGCGATGCAAATGGCTACGTACGCATGCGTTCACCAATAAAGGAGTAACAGACCCTTCAACAAATGTGGGGACAGTTCACACATGAAAAGGTTACTAGCAGCAACTGTAGTGTGTGAACGCTGGCAGAAATGTGATTAGAACACGTGTGCGCGCGCGCACACACACACACACACACACACACACACACACACACACACACACACACACACACACACGAACACACACACACACACACGTCAGGAGCTTTGGCCAGCCTCCTGCTGCGCTGCAACAAGAGACGTATTGTAGACAACACAGCTGCAATAACAAGGCCGGCCCAGTGTTGGAGGGAGCTGGGCTGCATGACTCTCTGTCTAGACCGGCAACAGCGGCCGCCATGTTGTTACGCGCTTACAGATCTGGTTTCTGAGAGAGTGACACACACATATTTGTCAGATGTGTGTCTGAAACTGTAGTGAAAGTCCATCTGAAGACTCCATTCCTGAAGATGGTGGCATCTGTTTTTAAGACCCGTGTGCACCGTGTTTCTAATTAAAGACTCATTACACAGCTTTGTGATCGATGTAAATCAACTCCACCATTAGGACACGGGGTGAAAAGCTTCCGAGTTCCATTTCTAAATACAGCGGATGGTTTGAACAAACGCATGCACGCAGCCGTGCGCCACAGAAGCACCCTCTCTGGTAAATGGAAAACAACAACACATCCTTCTGCGCACGCCTGCGTGCACGTCAACATCCCTGCAGACATCCACCAGAACACGACACGATGCACAGTATATATTTCAATCCACGCTTTCGCAGGAGGAAGCGCTTAAACATGCAAAGCCGATTACTGGATAACCTCTCTGCCGTAAATTCTTTTGTTTTCATTCAATTTTCTTAAACCTACAGTGTTGACTTCCTGCCTGACTCTTTTGGGAGCCGGAGTAATTACATTACACATAAACACCCCCGATGTGCTTCCTCCTGCTGTTTTGTTTCCACAGCCGAATATTTAATCTTTGTATGGAAAGACTATAAGTGCACTCTGACGATGTAAAGCTGCCGGCATCCCTGGTGCTACGCGCTCTATTTCCTCGCAGTGCTAATTAAAAATGTGTCATTTCCATGGAAAGAGTTTCCTTGATTTGATAAGAACACCGAACAAATGAGAACAATGGGTGTGTTGGTGCAATCGTAACATTATTTCCTTGATTTAAAATACTCACATCCAAACATGTACGGCCCTTAGATGTACACGGCTATGATTTCATAATAGAGATCATTAAAGAAAGAATACATCAGTTATTATTCACGCACGCCGACGGAGCACAAAGAGCGACGGCGAGGGAGAGGCTGAACGCACCAATGTCTCCTGTTTGCTACTACAGCACATCAAAGTCCTCCCCACCCATTTATCTCTGTGTGCCTGCGAATCAAAAAGCAGGCGCGCGCGCACACACGTATGCACGCACGCACGCGTGCGCGTGTTCAGACTGCATTAGCTTTGTGCAGCAGCACCGCGGCTGGGTCCTGCTGTCGATGGGCACATTAGTTGCCTCGGCTCACTCTGCCAGTGAGGAGAGACATTTAACCGCAGTGAAAGAGACAGAAAGAGAGAAACGAGGGGTCAGCTCTCTCCTGTACGAGCCACCTATTGTTTCTGCTTTCACTCCTCACTTCATCTCCACACACACACACACACACACACGCGCGCACACAGAGCTAATCGTGTCTGTAAAAATAGCATGATGGCTTTTTAGATAAGAGAACGGCTTGATGTAATTAGCGTCTTCGGGAATGGCTATTAGGTCATCCTAATGTGACCATATGTTCTGGCGGGCGCGTCCTACAGAGGAAGTGTGCGTTTACAGACTACAGTTGAGCTGGCCGCCATCACATCCTGTCTCCCAGTTCGGAGCGGCTATGCGGAGCTCACTCGGCTCAACCCAGTCGTGGTTTTGAGGTGAAATCAAGTAGAGAGAAGCCGCTCCTCACCTTACCCCGCAATCAGCGTCGACGTGAGATCTAATGGGACAAAGCCCTGGCGACACAGACGGCTTCGTGTACTGTCAGCACTGTGCGGCGTCTGCGTGCTTTCAGCCATTTTGTTGTGACTGACATCCCCCTTGTCCTTGAGTTGAGAGTGATTAGGTGTTCTTACAAGCTGCCTCTTTGTAACAGAGAGGATGCTTGTGATAGATGGGGTGTGGAGGCTCATGATGGACTGGCCTGGAATAAAACTGGGCGGGGTTACTGTCGGCCCTTCAACAGCCGCTGTCATACATGTTCCAATATGGACACCATTTTACTGGCATTGCTACTCATTTGTGTCCTTCTCCTCTACATAACCCGCATCTCTCCCCTATTCGCCGTGTTTCTTGAAGTGGATATTACCCCACCCTGCTGCTATGATGTATCGATCAGCTTCGCCTCTCCCTCCTCTGTTCCTTTCTCTCCCCTCTCTTCATAGCCCTCTGCATCGATTCCACCTCTCCCTGTGAGCCTGCCCGCTACGGTGGGAGTGATTACACACGCTGCTCACACACAGATCCAAGCACAGATACATATACGCTCACACATTAGAGTCTTTGGTAGGCGTGTGCAGCCTTGCTTATTTTAAAGGCCATAAAGCTGGGCTGCTGCAGCACCAGCCTTGTGAAAACACAGTTCCTTTTCATTCGCTGAAACCGACGACTCTGAGCTTAGCGTGACATATTACCCTAATAAATAGTGTTGTTACAGCATGTTAGCATAGCACATCTGAAGGCTGGCGTAAGTCAAGTGGTTTCTGCGAGGCTGGTGCTGAAAACGGCTGTGGTGGGGCTTGACAGGTGGGTTTGCAGACAACGTGTGATCCTGTGCAGAACCGCACAGGGCCGGCTCCAACTCCTTATATGGACCTGCGGTGCTACAGACTACCCCAATGAAGCCAAAGCAATTCAGCGAGACGGCAAAGGGTGGGAGTCAGTGCGACACAGATGGACATCTTTGACAAGGAGTCAAAAGCAGCTGTGTACAGATGTAGCAGAATTAGAGGTGAGATGGAAAAAAAAAGCCCTTAAACTCTCATTAAAGCTAAGCTGTCTGGGCAAATTTCCACACCAAAGGCTGAGCTTGTTTGGACTGTTCTCTGGCTCATCTGGATACACTTGCTTATTCATTAGCCAAACGCTCTCCTGTTTTAACAAATAGCGTCTGTGTTGCCAGTAGGTTGAACACAAAAAAGTTTGGCCTGGAAACGACAGCCGCCGGGCTAACATAGCCAGGGTGGACCGGTGCCACTGGAGCAACCACTCGCTGCGTCTGAAACACTCTTTGGCAGGAGCCAAAGATCTCAGCGACACAGATCACCAGACATCACGCATGTCATGCAGATGCTTTCCACCATTTGACGGCACGTTCTGCTGTGTGTTTGTACACCACAGACGTAATAGCAGACATAACATGGCGAAGTGCTGTACCACTAAAAGCTGATTCTTAAAAACCATTGCCATGTGGGAAGAGGAGCACAGAACAAGTCTATATAGTCTACTGTCTGTGGGATAACAGATACCTCTCAGTATGGCCGTGATGACAGGTGAACGGGCTGTGTATGGATAAAGGTATTATAACAACTAAATTATTAACAATGCAAACGAAGAGAGGGCAAATGGGGCCACTTCGTAAAAATGATCAATAATCCTCCTCTGTGCCATCCAAAGAACTGCTATTCCACCATAATATAACCTTAAATCATATTTTTGTGTTATTATTTTCAATGCACAAGCTGACAAACATTCTAGAATTAGACAGTGAGTAGTGCAGTTAAAAAGTACATTTTGCTCAGCCATATTTTTCATACCAGCTTTCCTTTCAAGCTTAAAAGAAACGGGAATAACAAAAAGGATGAAGTCATCAAATGCAAGTAAAACCAGAATTAACCTCTTACTGTCCAGATAACATCTAGAAGTGTGTGTGAGCCAACTGTAACAGCCAACTCCATCGCTCCCCTACAGGTTGGGTCGCACGGCTACAGTAGCACGAGTGTGAGCACATTCCACTGCAGAGGATGACGCTGAAGAAATGAGGTGTGTGTTCTGTGGGGATGGGAGGACCGCGGTGCCAACTGTAATGCCTGTACAGAGCAGAGTTAGGCAGGCGGCGGTCACTTACGACCCCCCCCCCCCCCACACCCTCCCCCTGCTGACAGAGTTTCTGCGTTTTCTTATGTCGTTGGTAATGGCCCCAAATGGGCCAGCTAGCCCATAATGCCTTGGGACAGGATTCATCACATGGCTCCGACAGCAGAGGAGAGGAAGGAAGGAGAATTACGAGAGAACAAAGGTGGAACACAATGAGGCATGTGATAAAAGCTGCGTGCCCATAAAGACATATTCATTCTCAAATGAAGGGGGGGGGCCACGATCTATAAATGGACTGTTGAGTTGAATAGCCCAAGGTTAGCCTGTCATGACGCTGCAGTGAAAGCCTCTGCGGCTGAGTGTATTAACCCATGTACAAACACTCACTTACTCTCATCTACCCCCCAAAAAATACATTGAAATGCCCTGATGAATTCTATTAGCTTCAGAGTTTGCGGTGGGGGGATTAGACGAGGCGTGACAGCAGCTGACCCCGACAACCGTGTGTGTGTGTGTGTAGAAATAAAGGCGCTGGATGAAAGACGTGGGGATTTGACAAAGAGGTTTGCGTTTTCCTAATCATTTCATTAAGACAGTGCTTAGGCTAATGACAGCGGGGCTTAATAATGTCGAATTTCCTCCCTGTGCTCTGTACACAAGTGTTAACTGCCTGCTGGAACAAAGGCGTCTCTATTCGAAAACACAACACTGCCAAAACTGCTCGGCGCATTCCTGCAAAGAGAAGAACAAAGAGCGTTTGAGCGCGGCGGTGGCAGAAATGAATACAGCTACTGCGGGGATAGCACCGCTCCCTCCTTTGATGCCAACAAAAGTATTTACAATCTCAGATAGTGTTTATGCTGCTGTAGTCGACTGTACCGGTCCAAAGTGTTGGTGCTTTTGGTGGGGGGGGGGGGGCTACATGGCGCAAGAAACATCTGTGTGTAAAGCAGATGAAGCTGTGTGTGGTGAAGCGGCTCTGAGAACTTGCAGTCTCACCAGCGTGCGGCCCATTCCTGGTGACAAACAGCCAAACGCACTTGTGACTCGCCCATGCGAGCGCACGCAACCACGGCCGCTGCCGCAGCGGGTGGAAACGAGAACGCACCTAACGATATCATCCAGCCTGAAACGCAATCTTGGTTCTGTTTTGCGAGTTTTGGTTGGGTGTTTTTTTTGACTGCGCACAGAATAAAATGGGTTTAAGTCCCCGTGAAAGCTTTTTCTGCTTGAGATCTCAGAAAGGTCTCGTTTGAGCGTTGCCTCATGAAAGAGCGCGCGAGCCAGATGTGCTGCATTAGCTCAACAAGCACAAAGAGATGCAGAGGAGATAAAAACGAGCTGCGGCTCGATCTGTAGCACATGGACAAAATGTCAGCGGGCTCGCGTGAGGCGGCAGCGGCGCGGCAGCGCGGCTGCCGGGGGTGGCGGCCTGTGGCCATCTTGCTGTTGTTTTAAGGCCGTGCGAGGTAAGGAGTGCAGACATTCCTCCGACCTCACAGCAATCCCTGAAATTTCCTTCTCTTGTGTCTGTTCTCTTGCTCTTCCTCCCCCGTTTCCCTTCCTCCCTCCCACGGCTAATTTACAACATGTGTTCGTTTAACACGGAGAGGAGGAAAGGGGGCCGCAGAGGGCCCCTGCTGGAAGAGTGTGAACTCGATACCATTGTAAATCTCCCCGTCGATGGCGATGACTCCCCGGTTTCCGTGTTTTTTTTTTTATTACTGGTGTGTCACACATTGGACAAGCTGGAAATTACAGCCAGCATCTCTGAATACCCAGTTAGGTGGAGAAGGGGAGGAAACAAAGAGAGAGAAATGGAACAGTGAAAATGTAAAGTAGGTGAAGAACAAGGGGGTGGGCTGAAATTAGCCGCCCATTTCCAGAGCGGCGGCCAATCCAATTAAAGCCTGACCCATGCGCACAGATGTCTTTAGCGTCTGGTTGCTGCAGTCAGAACAAACACAAGACCGTCTCCATAAAAGACTTTCCCAGATTCTACCGCTGACACTCTTACTCAAGCAACCTGTAATAAATAATTCCGGCTGTTCACCGCCACATCCATTCATGGCGGATGACTGTGAGGCACTAAACACATCTGCCTGCTCCAGAGATCCCCCCCCCCCTCTGATTTACAGTCACCTCCCCAAGGAGGAGGGGAGTGTTTCCTTTTCCACAGGAAGACACAATCAGGGAATTTAACGCGCCCTGTCGTCATTTTATCAGCGACCACCATGTTGGGATGTCTGAGGTGGCCATATCTCCTTTGCTATATTTGTATTCCTCTTCCACGACCCCGCTTATTTTGTACTTTGATGACTCTGGTGTCGACAACGAAAGAAAGCCGCTGCGTAAAGATGAAATTAACACTTGGGTGCATGTCCTAGATGTCGTCCCGTGACAGCTCTGCATTCTTCTGAGAGGATGAGACACGAACACGAGCCGAGGAAACTAAAAACTGATGCAATCGGGGAGGACGGGAGGGGGCGTGAGCATGCTGAATTATGTAGCTGTTGATTGAACCTTTTAAGAGTGTTGGGGAAATGTTATGGCTGCTGGATTTGACCCTACCGTCCGGAGGCCGCCCTCTCTGGGAGGCACATCTGGGAAGACAGTCATACTTCTAAAGAGTGAAATGCATGAAAATTCTGATTTGGTTTCATTCTATACTCTCTTCCAGCGCCTCTATCTGGGAGAAAGAGCTCCTTTTGGCCAAATAAGTTGTTTCCATAGCAGCGTTTGGGTAATGCACAGGGAGGGCAGCCAGGGTTGAGAGAAATAAAGTGTTATCAGTCCAATAAAGACAGAGATATCGGGGCAGGTAGAAGCCAGGAACTAAAGAGAGATTTGGATTTATACCCATGAGTGGAGCTGAATGCAACCTCTTAGCATCTCCGCGTCTGAGCAGTGTTGTTATCTCAACAACGGCATTTATACCGCTGTATATATTCATCACTGCACTCGTGTGGACAATCAATCCAAGCCGCCTCTCTGAAGAGCTGTGTGGTTGTACCAGAGATGTGAAAATACATGCAGCTATAAAACTGACGCTGCCAGAGGAACTCGCTCTTTCTCAACTTTAAGTCTGGATTTGAAGCAAACTCGAATGCTAACAGACCCAATGTCAATTGTATTTATTTTTTAATTGGCAGCTTGATCTATAGTTCCAGTTTGCTGAAAGAGATAAGACTGGATAGCAGGAGTAGTGGGTGAATTCCTCCTCCTACAGGAACACTAATCAATGGTCATACTGGGGAAAAATCAATGCGAGTGCTGGGAGCAGGCCTGAACTCTAACGAACGCTTGTGCAAGTGTAAGACCATTTTTCAAGTCAAGCTATAAGAGCAGAATTCATATATTTTTTTTAAAAATCAGAAAGTGTGTAAACTTATTTTACAGAGGCCTGGGTGTCACCACCACTTCTGGGTGATTTTCCTTGGGTCTGTGTGTGACAGAGCTGGTGTTTAGTAGCTCTTGTGTCGTGGTTAAATTGCTTTAAGTTTTGGCGAACTTGTCGGGAGGGTGTGCGTGGTGTTGAGGGCTGGGGAGAGGCGACTGCTATTGAGTGGGGAGCATTAGCGACAGAATCTTAAATCAAGGAGCTGGCAGCAGGCTACGCCACCCGATGCCTCGGTGCGCGTGTAAAAGCTCTGCTTCACGTGTAAACACTCAGGACAGCACAAAACGCAGCACGTAGCGCGTTTGGGTCTGTTAGCAGCTCCCTGACAGACTCGGAATGGACCAAGGAATAAAAGAAGGGGAGAGACGGGAAAACACACACGTGCGCATGAGCGCTCGCGCACACGCCAATGCCCTTAATGAGGGTAGCGCCCCTCTCACAGAGATGGTTATGGCTCCACTTGATAAATATTAACAAGAAGCGCGACTGATGGCGGTGCTCACTGATCTATAATTGCATTTCAAAATGTTCGATGGGGGCGGGAGCGGGGGAGGTGGGGGGGTCGTGGGGGGAGAAATTGGCTGATATAAAAAGGGGGAAAAAGTCAGCCTGCTGAGGAGCGTAAAGGCAGTTGACACATGTGTAGTCGGCATCCTACCGCAGCGTCTGTGGTTACAGTCTGAGCGATACATTCTCACATCCTTCCTTTGTTTTACAGCTGCAGGTTTAACATCAGCAACACATAAAACAATGAAACACTGACTAACCAACACTCCACTCCACTCCACATTAAGCTTTTTGTTTGGGCTGATTTGAATATGCAAAGAACAGGCTGCCCTGAGCTACTCAGCCAGTGGATCTCATTGTTAGGCTAATTTTTAGCATTTCAGATTCCATTAGGACCGCTCTCTCCAGAAAACCTAATAAGCGCTCATATTAATGATTATTTATGCACATGTATTTGCATCTTTATCAAACATTGTTAATCAGGGATTTAATTTCAAACAGCTTTATAATAAAAACATAATCAGGAAACCGTTGCGGGAAATATGATCGCCACATATGCTTTCATTTTTTTTGTTAAAACCCAAATATGGCCTACTGATATATAAAATAATTGGAATTGTGTCCTTAAAATATCATATATATATATAACAAATTTCCCACCACCACTTTATATCCTTTGTATTTGGATAAACTTCACGGACAAAAGAAAAGATGCACTGCAAATTTTAAGGTGGTTGATAAAAACAGGGTGGGTTATTAAAGCTGCACAGAGTTTTTCATTACAGGTCCAAAAATAATTGAGGTGTCACACCGTTAAGTGAAAACGTACTTTAATTGTTTTCATCATTTCCCAATTACCTGCTGATTTTGCAGTTTGAATCTAAAAAGAGCAGGAAATGTAGAGAAATGCAGCTCATGCTGATCTAGAGAGCCAACGTCAGAATTGCTTTCTCCTTTATTTACCAGGGAGGTGAAATCGCACATATGGTAGCTGAATAATACGCACGCCTGCACACACATGGAGACACAATATACTGATTATATGACAAAACCAAATCCCTCATCCTCTTAAGCTGATCGGGGCAGCAACATATGAGCTGGACTCCTGGAACGATAACTGCATTGTACACGGCATCTAATTAAATGTCCATGAGAGGAAGAAGTGGATGTGGGGGTTTGTGTGTGTGTGTGTGTGTGAGTGAGTGTGTGTGAGTGAGTGTGTGATGGCATAGTGGGCTGCGCAATCCTCTGTTCCCAGAGGGAGAAATGCTGCAATCACTCCATTAGTGAAAAGATGGAGGGGGATAAGGATGCTGGGAGAAAACTGAGGGGGTATGAAAGAGGGATGTGGGGAAGGCAGGAAGGAAGGGGGTATGGTTGGGGGGGGGGGCACAGCTGACTTGGCCAATAACAGCAAATGAGGTTAGATAGGCAGCGAGGGAGGTTGAAGGGGGTAAATGAACACCTAGGACATGGACACAATGAGAACATGGTGGTGGAGGGAGGGGTGGAGGGGTGGAGGGAGGGAGGGAGGGAGGGAGGGAGGGAAGGCACGACGTGAAAAAAGGTGGAGTGGGAATGAGAAGTGAATGAGGTGTAGAAAGAAACAGGAGACAATCAAGGAAAGAAAGGATGAAGCTGGGGTCAATGAGTCGGGGGTCTGTCAGGAGGTTTATCCTGGTGTACACACACGATAGGGAGGATGCAGAGACAGTAAATAATGTGAAAATACAGGCGTGACAACACCGTGACTCATAAATCTAGAAAAGAACGGTGACAGAATAATAATACACTAAATAAATAACTGAGACAGTTCCACCCGTTCCCCTTCTTATCAAGTTGGGCAAATCACTTCATTTTCGCTGCTTTATTCACATGTTGGAGTTACAGGAGCCGCTTCTGTGTTTCTGCGTCGGCAGTTAAAATGGCCTCCTGACGGTCACCACTGTGTGCTGGCGGACATTTTAGGAGGAAGGAGGAGAGTGAAATCTATACGGCTGGATCAATATGTTGCCGAGGTTACAGTGGGCGTCGCACCTGCTGCACTTGGGCAAACAAACCAGAGGTACGGATCGTCCTCCGTGCCTAAAATGACCCAGACGATGGCGACCTGTTCTGCACGCGTTGCCGCGGGAGGCGGCGAGGAAGAGGTGCGCGACGAGCCCCGTCGTTATAGAGTGATGTAATGACACGGAGAGGCAGGCTTCAATCCTCGCTCTGCCCCCTCGCCGTCGAGACTGATGGCTGCATTCAGGATTTCTACACACCGCTAATTGGATTCACAGGTCATTAGATAAAGTACACGACTGAGACTGTTGCAGCCCAGAGACCGTGGGGGAGGGAGGGGGGGAGGGGCGGGTGCAAGTGGGGCAATACTGATGAGGTTGTTTGGTTCAAGACCGTTGAAATTTCCTCCCCCCTGCGCTGTGCCTCCACAGCCCCGCACTCGCGCAGACAGGGGGTTGATCGATATTTTGTGCGGCGAGAGGAAAGCGGGGGTCGGACAGGCGAGCGGGGAGGGGGCGAGAGGACAAGAAATAAAGGGATTGAGGTGAAGTCTAATGTGTGATTCACTGTCATGGATCTCAAGTCGCCCATTGTCTCTCTTTTTCAATCTAGTGCAGCCTGAGAAGGAAATGAGATAACGTTTATGGCTGGGAAAAGCCCCCCCAACAAAAACGTGGGTGAACGTTCTTTTCCTCCCAAAGGCACAACACCAAGATTCGCTTTGAGAGGGAGGAGATGGGTCAAATGTGAGGTTGGTTTAAGAGATGGCGGTTTAAACAATGGATCCCGAAATCACACAGATAAAAGACAAAAGCGGCCCTTTGTGGTCCCCCCCTGCTTGTTTAGAGAGCCAGCGGGGCTTGTTGTTTTAACATAGGAGGACAAGAGTACAGTCTGCTCAAACACATCCAGGCATGCAGATGGCTGTTCATTAATTACAGATGGATGGGGGAGGGCGGGAGCCACCAAAGAGAGAAGAGCCAAGAGGCAGCGGGAGAAAACAGAAAGGGGTCAGCTAATGGAGCCAGCATTCCGTCCTTCCCTGGACAATTACCTCTGTCTGACCCCGGACCTTCTCTGGCGCTCTTAATCAAGGTGCAGGTGCGTGGCTTTTTGTGCCGTTGTGGCGCGTGTGCGTGCACGGGTTCCTGCCATCCTCAGCACTCTCGGACTGCAATCCGCTTAATGTCCCGCTGCTGCGGAGGCATGACCATCTTTCCCTCTACAGCAGCTAAAGCTCACCTTAAACCCCCGCCCCCGCCTGCATGAAAGCACTGCCCTCAACACTCATGTGCACACGTGGAACACATGCAGATGTGGATATCTCACACACGTATATCTATAAATTAGGTGGGGTGTTTGTTTTCTAAAGGAGCCTGTGTGGTCTGACCTCCCATCATCACCCCAGCCTTCTCACAGCCATTATTTTAAACCCCCCCGGGGGCTGGTTGCCCCTCTTCCAGCCCTCCACGCTCTGCTTAGACAACCGCTGCGCCACAACACAGACAAAGCTTGATGCAGCGGCTTCAGAAGCAATTTGTTCGTGCGACCCATCCATTTACATATTTCGGTTTTCACGCATTTAACACATATTTTCGCCAATCTGCACACAAAATGTGCTACATTCTCCAAAGGAGTCAGAAAGAGGGGGAGGACGGATCGGTCGGTGAATCAAAAACTAATTTCTTTCTGTATTCAGCAAAAAAGGCAATTTGGCCACATTAGCTTATGAAAATCTATTTTAAACTGGTGAATGTCTGCTTCATTAAATCGATTAAGTGCATTGACAAACATCTATTTTTCCATTACAGGCATTATTACCCTGTCACTGCTTTGCAAAGGTGATTGATATCCAAGCCTGGATCTCTGAGGGCTATTTACCTTTCCACGCGCCCTCAAGACCAACTGCATACAAATGACTCCGATCTCACAAAGAATTTTATGTGCAGATTCAGTAACCTCACATTACAGAAGTGTTAAACGCTGCAAATTGGTTTCACTGCAAGACCAAATTTAGTAGAGGGGAAGTCCAACTTTTTACAGATCACGTTTTACGATCCATTTACTATTTTAAATACTACAATGCTCACAAACTGACAAAGAGCAGAACAACACACATTTTCAGGTGTATATTAAATTCACAATGTCAAACTGTGCACTGACAGCCCCCAGTTAAGGTGCGCACGGCACCGAATCTGATTTCCCGGCTGTGTTTGCTCACTGGAACAACAGCGGTATTCTCTTCTCAGCTTGGGACACATAGACAAGCACACACGCAAGTGCACACACACAAACGCACAAAGCGGGCGGGTGAATGTGGGGTCAGCGGGAGGACGCGAGGACGTCGGGGGTGACGAGACAGGAAGTGTAAATGTACTCACCAGCTTGAAATCCTGAATGCTACAAATGAAGTAGGGGGTGTTGGGCCGCCGGCTCTCGATGTACACACAATCTGCAAACAGAAAAACAAAAGGAAGTATCTTTTATAAAGATTTCAGAGCTGTGAGGTGGAGCTGGAGTCAGCAGGGTGTTATTCTGCCTGCTGTTACCTCTGTTTAAAAGACATTCTTTTTTTTTTCTTCCCGAGTAAAATTTGACTGGAATGCGAGTAATAGGATTAAGGACTTTTGGAGCGCTACAAGGATGCCTTTCCAAAGCAAACATTACGCCGAAGGGGAATTAAGTTATTGTTCCACTCCATTTATACAGCGGCGAGCAGTGGTGTTAACCTCATTCCAACTATGCTCCCAGTCACTGTCGCTCTCTGCTGCAAACTGCACCTTCGTATGTTCACTGGCCCACCCTCGGTGTGCTTACTCATCTTTGAATATGTCAGGAAATGACATAACCCTTTCCACTGACCTGGCCGAGCGCTTAAATTGGATGTGACTGGAGCTATGGCCGGGTCGTGAACCCCCGTCTTCTTAACAAAAACACTTACGCTGCAGAAGACAAAAACCCACCTCCGCCGCTGTGAGGGGAGGAGACGGCGTCGGTGGAGGTTAGGGCGACGGTTTTACAGTTGGAATTAATAAAACCACGCCGAAAATCTGATTTCCATAACAATCCCAAACACAGGACAATAACAGGGTTCAGCCACCAGTTAACGCGGCCGAAGGCTCCCCACGCTGAATTGATCGAGGAATTGATTGCAGGCTGTGAAAACTGACCGAAAGTGCAGGAACTGGCCATCGGCCTGCAGCCACGGCTGGTTTCACCTCCTGCAGACGCTAACACCCTAACGGGGCCAGGAAGGCCGTGTTTTGCAACAATGGAAGGTTTGATTGAGGGGAAAAAAACGATAGGGGGAAAAACAACGGTATGATTTACACTGACAACTTAGCCTGCAGGCGCTAAATTCCACCAAAACACACACTGAGCTGTTCCAAAGCATCAGTTTACCCAGAGCGGAAAAAAATAAAATATGTGGCTTTTATTCGCTGACTGGCGTTGCTGTCATCTGTTATTTGTTTGTTTGTGTCAACAGAATTATCGATCGGGCTGTGGTTTTTCTTACCGTGAACAGGGCGAAAGAGGAGCTGCAAGGATATTAAATGACTCTGACACCCGGGAAACCATTTGATTTGCAGAGGGGCCGGTGTGTGCAAGTGTGTGTGTTTTTTGAGGTGTGCATATATGCATGTAACCCCAGAGTGGGCTTGTTATCGGCTGTGGGCTGAAAGAGCCATTCTGTGTGGGGGGGGGAGGGTTTATTGCTATCGTTGGCTCTGAGTGACACATTATATCTCTCTCACTGCTGCCCTCTTCTCGCTTTTCTCTCTCACTCCCTCCTCTACAGCGTCCCTGGAAGTCATTTACAAGATAACATGAATGAAAATATCCATCAGTGCTATTGTGTGATCTGTGAGCAACACTCTGAACGTGTGTGTGTGTGTGTGTGTGAGTGTGTGCGCATGGGCGTACCGAGATGGAGAGAGGAGGGTAGAGGAGGAAGGGAGGGCAGGCAGGAGTGGGGGAGGGCCAAGAACAAAAGCGACTAATCTGAATTAGATGACATGTTTTGGAAGAGTCAAATCGAGGGAATTGGGGTTCAGTGTTCCTTCACCTTGTCTCGAAATTAATTTAGAGAGGCTACATCGTCGCGTCTACACCCCAGAGCACATCAGCGAGTGAAAGGAACAGCCAGCCAGAGAGGGAAAACGATAGGTGGTGGGAGGAAAAACAGACAGGGGTGTAGTTTAATCATTTGCAGACAGCGAGTGTGTCTATTCTTCGAATGTCAAAAGCATATTTGAAATTCATCTGGAGTACTAAAAGTCTACCACCCTGAGGGTGTTACTGTGAATCCGGCTGAATGTGAAAGTTAAAACCAAATTAACGCTTCAAACTCTCAGTTTGTGAATGGAAAAGAGCTGGGGGAGGTTGGGTGGGTGAGAGTGGGGTGTTCGCGCGCCGCATGGCTCCTCCAGGGTCTGCCTGACTGGTTAAACATTCCTGCCATTTTGTGCATCTGAAAGTGGGTCTCCTCACTCAAGTGGAGAAATGGAAAGGGGCAGGGTTAGCTGTGGCGAGTGTGTGTTAAAAGGGGGTGGGTGATTATTTTAAGGGAGCGTGTTGATTATTTGGATGCGTTTTTTCTTGTTACGGCGTGATTACGGGTAAGTTTCCAGCCCACCGCTGCACACACAGAACTAGCCAAACGTTGGCTGCTGCGGCACTGAGCGCGTCTCCGTGGCGATGAAACCCAAATGGCCACACCGTCACAGCTGAGATGAAGTGATGGGATATTCTGTGTTACAACCTCATAACCGATACGTGCGCACATGCAGCAATTTTCCCTGCTGTAGCTCATTGTTCAGTCGGCCATTACAGCCGCCAAGCGTGTCTAATCAAAAACACACCTAGCGTCCACAAAAACAGCCGCCTTGCACTGAATGAAGCACAGTAGGCGCTGCTCAACCCGCAGTATTTCAGTCCGGGTGAAGGTTGGCCGTGAAACAGGATGCACCTGCATTGTTAAAAGTGTTTGGCTCAAACTGGCTGAACAAACACGCTCAAATGCTCAGGCATGCAAACACAGCGCAAGAGAGCAGCACGCAGCTTTCAGAAAGCTAACCCCCCCCCCCCCCCGGTTGCACTGATCCTAAAATTAAATAGCAAAAGGAATGTAATAATAGAACCGCAGGAGCAGGACTGGAGGGCCGTGTAGCTTTGGAGAAGGGCTGTTGTTATTACTGATCCACCACTGGCTGCCCAGGAGACCAGCCGATGACCAGTCCCTTTATGCCACTTCCTGCTGAGCCGCTCCCGGCAGAGTGGTGTAACAAGAATCTCGCGGCCTCAAAGCACAAGCAGAAACCCTTGACGTTAACTCTCCTTCCTCATCCGCAAACCCGAAAACACTCCCCACTTCTCCGAGGAAATTCAGTGGGAAATACCTGGCAAGCGATAGCATCGGCTCGACAATGGGGCAAGCCTACAGCTGACTGAGCTCCTCGGGGAGAACAGAGGCTCTTTGACAACACCCCCTCCTCTCCTTTCCCTCTCGGCTAGCCCACGCTTTCTCATTTAGCAGTCGGCAGGTGGTTGGATTTCTCAAAAAAGCCCTTTTCCCAGAGTCTCCAGCGTGGGGAGAGAGGGCTGAACATGTAGAGCTCCTTCTAAATAGATCTTCTCAGTGAGAGAGATCCTACAGATTCACACCGTTATGTTCCTAATACAACTCTGAAGGTCTGTCCCTCATCTTAGCTTCACTGGAAATTGTGCTATCCTCTCTAGCAGAGCGGACGTGCTATGCTAATTAAGTGGTAGCCCAAAGGCTCTTGGCTGCCGAATAAACCAGTCTAACGCCTGCTGAGACACATTATCCCGGTGTCTGAAGAAAAGAAAAATACAGATACAGAAAAACTTAAAGAAGACCAAAAAAGAGGAAAAAAAGACCTAAAACAAGCTGATTTAAGCGTGATGTTTCACATTTCTGCTTGCAGACATTGTGTGTCTGAGCTTTCTGGGTGTCTCCTATTGATCCCCCCTGTGGCAGTGTGTATAATCTCTAGGGAGAGGATCTATAATCTGGGGTGGCGTTGGGTGCTTGGGGAGAGGGGGTGGAGGAGTAAATATATATATTTTTTTAAAAAGGCTCTGAAGGTGTCTGGCTGTGCCTGTGGAAACGGCGAGAACTCGGCCACGGGGTACACATCGATCTGAAGCGCCTGTGTGCGCCGCATCGGTTTGTTTGCTCCATCAGCTGACCGTATAATGAGCTGGGCCACGACAACACAGCTAACAGAGCTACATTTAGCTGCCGGTCTGTCCACTGGCCCCACAGATTTCTTTATCTACCTGTCCCCGTCGGATCAATGTGCACCAAAGCTTAGCGAAGCCATAATCAAAGGATAGACAGGCTAATCACGGTGACACTCTCACCATTATCATTTCTGCCCTTTTCTAATTTCCAAAGTAATCAGAAGGTTTTGTTTTCTGTATTGCTTTTTAATGAACGATTCCCTCAGTCAGCACAAATCCCTCTCCGAGGGTGGTCAGTTTTACATATTGTGTGTCACTAGACGGCTGTAAACGGATTTAGCATTTAGTAAAGCATAATCCACTGCAGGCTTTGTGCCTGACTAAGCTGCACACATCAAATCTGATTGTAAGAAGGCTGCTAACAGTGACGCGTGCACACACGCACTCATCGCTTAAACAATAAGTAGAGGAGGCAGCAGGAGGTCCTGCAGTAGAGGATCGTCCGTGTTGACAAACTGCAAACTGTGTTTGGGAAGCACGAGCTTCCAGTAGCGCCTCGGCTCTTATACAGACCAATTGGTGTCGACTGGGACATTGAAGTATGAGACTGTCCTTATTGCTCTTTATCTGTACGCACTGACTATCGTGATTGAAATAGAAAACATCCAGCATCAGGAGGATTCTGCTAATGTCTTAGCACTCTAATCATTGATACAGTCACTATCACATCAGCTAGTGAAGCACCACTTTGCTTTATTGACTTAGCCCAAGACAAAGCTCAGAGTGGGTCAGCCTGGAATTGATTGTATGATACATCAGACCTTTAGCCTGAGGGAGTGCATCAGCTGTTGGAGCTACCTCTGCAGCGTAGGTGTCACTACCATGGCAACATTTAATTATTCTTTCACTTTTTTGGAACACGGCAATGTGGTAAAATAAAGGGAAGCTGAGGGGGAAAAGGTGAAGCTGGTCATGAAAATCTACCAGCAAAAATCTGCAGGGTACTTGAACACAGATTATCATTGATTCTGCAGTTAACCACTGTTAATTCTTTATTCTGATTGTAGGAGCTTTCAAAGCTCATCCTAGCAGAGCGAGGCAAGAATACATCCTGCAAAGGTCGCCGGTCGGTCACGGATTAAAGGGTTTTATCCTAAAATTATTTTATGACAGATAATAACAGAGGGGGATGTAAGTGGTCACTCTTAAGGCTCTGTTTAATCAGCAAATTGGGAACAAAACTATAGAAACAGGTCACAGGTCAGGTGTTGTGCTGAAGACCTACCTCCGGGTCTGTAAACAATATCATCCTCTGTGATGAAGGACGTGATCTCCCCGTTCTCTGTGCGCTCGTAGCGCGCCTTCTTCTTGGGCGTCTTCTTCTTGCCCTTCTTGCCGGCCTCCTCGGCCGTGCCGCTGCCTCCACCCGTGCTTCCGTTGTCGTTGTCCTCGTCCTCGCTGTGTTCGCTTTCTGCATAGTTCTTGGCGCCGCCCTCCAGCGTGCAGCTCCGCCGCGGCCTGGAGCTCTCGCTCTCGCGGTCGCCCCGGTCCCCGTCCTGCCGCCGGGACTTCCCCGCTTCCCTCTTGTCCCGGTCCCTGTCTCTGTCGCGCTCTTTCTCCCTCTCCTTCTCTTTGTCGGCCGTCATGATCCGCCACGTGCCTTCCTCAGTCCTCTCACGGCTGGGCCTCCGTGAAAGGTAGACTGTGAGCCTGGGCTTCAGTCTTCTGAATTTACCAGTCAAATCCAGGGAAAATTTGGCCACACCAACAACCCCAGAGTTTCAGAAAACCTGCAGAGACAATTAAAGCAAGACATCAGATCCAAGAAATGTACATCTATCGTCAGTCTGAAGGCCTTCTATTGCGCTGTGGGAGATCTTTTGTAGATGACAAACACACACCAGGTTGAAAAGGATCAGGCAGCTGCGCCTTTAACTCCGCAGTATCTGTTGGCAGCCATGAACACTCTGGAGAGCACCGTGGATCTTTATCAAAGAACATCACCTTCTAACTTCCTGCTCAAACATATTACACTTCTTTAGCAGCAGCAAACGGATCTCCTGCAGAGTAATATGTGTGTGCCGTGCAACACAATAAGCTAAAAGGAAGTGAGATTAAATAAGCAGAAATGCTGTGGTGCTACATTCACAGATAATATGCAGAGGGTTTTATTGGCACAAGTAGCTGCGTGTCTTTAGAAACGCGAGGAGAGACACACGCAGCGTGAAGCACATTGGAATTTAACTGGCTAACCTCTCTGCAGACCATCTGTGGTGACAAGAGGCTCAATTTTTACTCAACTGTCAGTGTGTGTGTGTGTGTGTGTGTGGATGCTCTCTGGTTACTGGACTGCACCCCACCACAACCCTCTCTCCCAGCTAACAGTCAGCTCTGTTAATGTGAAGTGACAGTTCTGGAGGGAAGAACACAGCAATCCGCTGGGCAGAGAAAGAGAGTGGAAAGAGGCGACTGAATCATTTGCCATGCCCGCTCCACTGCCATTTCCAGCTATCGCTCCCTCAAAAGGAACTCAGCTAGCACTTTCTCATGCCACAATGAAAGCCTCCATAAACAGAAATGTGAAAAGCTGAAGCAGCACGCTGTCAGTAACACGTTGCTCCAACAAAGGAGGCTACTCTTTCACTGCCACTCTGTGCCCCCCACCCCCCAGCCGGGGCTCTAAATTGACTGGAAATAGTAGGCAGGTCTGGGAGGGAGTCTGATATAAGGGCGGGAGAGCAAAAAGCAGAGGTGGCGCAGGAAATGGAGCCAGCTCGTCTGAAAAGTGGATGCAGATTTATTAAGAGCTGAAGAGGACGGAGAAAAACCGAGTGGAACAGGAAGGTGAGGGTGCGTTTGACAACGGCGCTCCTCACCAGCGGGTGCTGTCATCTCATGAGCACACACCAACTGACAGGGCAGCTGCTCCTGTCGTCGGCTCCGGCACAAACATGGAGCCTGATTAAACCACTGCTTCGTCACGGCCCCATTAATCACCTAATGATGAGTTACCACAGCGACCGCTGGGTTGCTCAGCGGGGCTCGAACGAGCATGTAAGTGTAATAGACCCCCGTGTCCACGTCCTGCACTGCGGCGTGCCAAAATATACATATACGGAAACGGCTAAAATATTGATAGCGCCGCTTTAATCCTGAGAGCTGCCAGAATCTGTTTTGGAGCTCTCCTCTCTCCTCTAATCAGTAACATAAGCCTCTTCCACCAAAACCAACCAGGGCCCTGGACTGTTGCAAATGGAGGGCAGCCTCGCCCTCGTTTGATGTTGGGGCTGCTATAAGCCTCTAAGTGTCTTTACTATGGAGGTGCTATTAGTTTGCATCTGGATACACTTTGCACAACAGCCTCATGCCATTTGGTGTTTTGCGTCTCCAATTACCTACTGGCATTCACATCACAGACAGAACCAGAACCCTTTCGGTTATGTATGATGAGTTTATCATTTATTTTCCTCATTATTGGTGCTTTGTGGGGTGGAAGATCCACTCAGTTACAGCAGCAGCCACTCTGCCTTCATGTGTAGGTTGAGTGTACTGGAGATAACCCCGAGAGAAACGTTGCAAGCCAGGCAGCAGAACGGGGCATAAATTGGTTAACTACACTGAGGCACCACTGGGTAATTAACTTAATGTCCCATGGAGGCTAATTCAGTTGGGTGGCCTCAACATTAGAGATATTATAGAACTTTATTTTCCAGCGTATTTCATTCAAAAGACCTGCAGATGAATGACAGTTTATTAAGTGGTGTTTTTGCTACAGGACATTGTTGAGGCCGTTATGTCAAAAAAAAGACCAAAAAAGTCACTGAGCCAGTACCACGCTAAGCCACTACTTCACCACTGAAATTTACCTAAAAGAGCAATTACTGGTTGACGGCACTGGCCTCCGAGCCAGCGTGGGGTGAAGTGGGAACGCTGGAAATATAGTCCTAATGTACTGATGGCTGACAGGATAAAAAGGGGAGGTCTCTCCACCCACTACCCGCCCGCCGTGTGCTTAACCAATGAATAACACCGTGAGGAGGCAGGTGAGGCTCCGAGCTATTAGGCATCAATCATTGGGGCAGGACCCTTTGAAAGATACCAGCTGTTTTAATGGAAAACCACGGAGGTGGGGGGGAGGGGGGGGGGGGGGTTGTGGCTGGAGAGAGGGCCCCAGTCAACACAACCTAATCCTCCATTTACATTATTGCAACAGAGCTGAGAGCGAGCCGCCAACAGGCCCCTTCTCAAATATACATTTATTTTTATCCAATGAGACCCCTGGCCGTAAAAACACAGGCGGTTTGTGGCTCAATTAACACATCATCCCCCACAATTGTCACACAGCAGGATCTTGTTTTTCTCCCCCTCTCCACCCCCCCTCCTCACCCAAGCAGCTTCAAAGAGCAGTGTTTTATATCCAATCACTCCCACAGTTCCCCAAATCCACGCTCATCTCCGCGCTTTTCAAATCAAATCCTGTCTGAGGATAAACACACAAATTATCACGCTACGCTTGTTTACCTAAACCACCGTAGGCTTCATTTCTCATCCTGCCAGATTTTAGAAATTGAATTTAATAATTCCAAAACTGGACGTTTTATTCACGCAGCATTTCAGATACAGATAATTGCAAAACAGACTCCGACGCTAATGGAACCAGCGCTGGCCGTGCTCCGCTCGGTTTTGGAAGAGAGACGGAGAAGTCATTCAGGGCATTTTCAATTGGGGAATTATGAAGTAGCAAAATGTGATTGGCAAGGATTTAGGGCCGGCTTTGCACGAGGATTGAATGAAATACTTGCCTGAATACAGATTAGAGGAGAACATTGTTAGCATGAATATACGCGGCGCTATTAACAACGAGGGCAACTCAAATTGATCTGAATAAAGCAGCTGGATCCTCGGCTGTGGCGATGTGGAGCAACAGAGGCAACAAATGGGCCACTTCATAAGCGAGACCTTCGGTGATCTCTGCATCCTACCTGCTGCATTCATGGCTCGCTCCTCCAGAGTCCATCTAGGAGGGGGCACGGGCACTTGTCTGCTCAGCTTGTTTTCAATTCACTGATGAGTAACCACAGCTTTTTTCCCCCCATCTGCTCCAGCCGTGCTCACAAAGGCGCTATTTTTAGTCGACATCCGGGGCCAGTTTAGTAGGTAAAACTAACGTTTGAAGAGCTGGCTCGGGGCTTTCCAATGTCAACATTTCAACCCTCCCATGATAAAAAACAAAGCCCTGTTGCACAAGACCACACTCTTATGCATAATGACACAACAAACCAATAAACTATCACTGTCTGAAACCATTAGGATAATTTATACTCGCATCTCCCTGTGGCAACAGCAGCATCCATTACTTTCTCTGTAATATACACCGAGACAAACACTCTCTTCTCAACAATCCACATCATCAGCCACAGACATGAGGATTGGTTGGTGTACTCCACAGGTTTAAGCCTCTACTCCATCTCTAAAAGAAGGCTAAATCCTACTCTAGTCCCTGTTTGCGCGCTCTCGGCAAGAGCTCCAATTGGCCCTCGGGGAGGTGATCCACAAACCAAGATGTCCATTATCTTAGCAGGGCTTTATTTTGGAGCCTAATGCCACCTACTTGCAAACACAGTGCCTCTAAACCTGCCGTGTTTGTATGGCTGAGGTGATTCAAAAGGCAGTTTTGAGTAGCTCTTATTACCCTGACACCATGCTTAAGTTTGATTCCTGAGGGAAAAATGCTAAAATTGTCTACTGTCACCCTTCACCCTTTCTTTAAACAAGGCAACCTTCAAAAATTTAATCCCAACCGCACTAGTAGAATGTGCAAGGTGTGAGAAAATGAGGTACGTGGCACTCGATGGAGACGAAATAAGCTTTTAATTGAGTTTCTCTTGCAAATGTGTGGGTGCTTTTTTTAAGGCAAAGTGAATAAAGTGGTTTGAAAAGGTTTTCAGAGAAGCACTGACAATTCAATTCATGGCCGAGATATGCTGTTGTAATGGAAATATAAGCAAAGGTAAAAGTGGGGGCAGGAGGTGAATGAATGGGCACCGGGGACGCATTCCAGCCAGATCTGGGCTTTAAAAAAATTAACCGTGGAAGCATTTCTCACCATCTATCTCCACAATGAAACAGCAGCGGGGAGGAGGAAATGAGTTACATGACATTTTCTGTACTGGGGAAGAAAACACCCCAAAAATAGTGGTTCCCAGCCTGCAAGCAGGCTGAGATTTGTAGTGTTTTAACACTCCACCGTCGACCACTTTCAAATATCGCCCACTCTTCCACTCAGATCTGCCCATCAGCTTAACAATGGTCTCTATCACTTCAACTCCGACTGGTAGTCGAATCCAGAGTGGGAGAGCAGAAAAATATATTCATGCAGCTGCCCTACATCCTCCAGCTATGCTTAACGCTGTGTCACACAGAGCGACGTGACAACACGGAGGAAAAACCGACATGAATAGATTAGAGTGACAGATATGACGGCTCAGAGGTTTCAGACTGATAGCAGGAGCGCTGGAGGAAGTCTGCAACAGCACACCCCAAAAACAAACCCATTAGGTCAGTAAACAGGACCAATTTCCAGCTAAATTATTTAGCTACGTGGTGGGCAAACCCTGCTTCATCCTGGAGCAGATGGTCGGAGAGGGAGGCAGGGAGGGGGCTGGCAATCCCTCCTTTCAACGTCTTACAATGATCCGCGCTGAAAACCGCCTCCACCTTTAGATGCGACGCACCGAAACAACATGAAAGGATTTGTCTTTTGTCGAGAAACGTTTTTGCGGTACCCTCTGTGCTAATTGCTGCTACGTAGCCTGAATGTGTGAGGGCTGCAAACGCGTCACTGAAGGCTCTCTAATCACAGATGTGTTTGTTCAAGCCAGGCACAGGGAGACTGCCTGTGGGGGAGGCTGCTACAGGAATCAATATGGTGTTTAGCCTCATCATCCACCATTTTAAAGCATGCAGACCAGTCATCAGAGAACTAACTGCACCAGCATTAGTAGCATAATATGGATCATGACTACTGGTTGAGCAACGCCCTTAATTCTTGATCTAAGGGAGAAGATCAGCAGCAAAAGGTCATTACTTTCCATGAAGCCCAAGCAGCAGAGGCTTAGAACAATGGTGATGTATGGAGGTGGAGGCTGGATATTACACTGTGTACAGTGCTGATCCACAGATTAACTCTGCCTGCTCATGTGTGAAATGGAGACTTGATCCCTGACAGCGCGCTCAAAACACAAGCGCCAGCGTTGGTTTTCATCTTCCCGACTGCAACAACATATTGGATTACGCGTCGTGTCTTTGGCCTTCCCGCGAAAATGGCACATTAAAAGCGCCGTGTGACGCGACGCGGCCTGGCCTGAATGGGTGCGTTGTCTCTTTTAAAGGGACGGTGATCGCGGGTGGCTGTGTGTGTGGCTGCTGCGCCGCGAATAAGCCTCAGATATTCCTGGAATGTTAATGTCGGGGTTTAAACTGTGGCGGTCTCGCTGACTTTTCCTCTCGTCGCCGGGTCATTAATGATGATGAAAATAGTACTCGCGCCACCCTCCGCCATTAGCACACTGGAGATCTACTGGAGAGCCGCATCATTGACTTACGTAATATTTGAGGGGAAAATACTCAAGTGTGGAGTAAAAACATTGTTGTTCCTGCTCTCATTATCAGATTATGATGCAGCCATGTTAGCTAATCCCACAGTGCTTAAACATGCCGTATGCTGCGCTCATGAATAGGAAATCAGCTGCTCAGCTGCCGTTTCAGTTGCTGAGTAGAAATCCGGCAGGACAGGTTTGTAGAGCAACGGACTCTTTAAAATAGCTCTGCGCTGCACACGCAGGCATTTCTTATGAACTGCCACAGTGCAGCATTCAGCTGTGCATCAATCCAAAACCCTGAACCGCGCGCAAATATATAAAAACAAACAAAGCAGGGGGGGGGTCGGCCGCTGCCGAGCAACTGTAGGCAGTCCGGGTCAGAGTGTGTGCCGAGCCAAAAGATGGTCGGAGCGTAATGTGACTTGACCTTCTGTCTGTCTTTCAGCAGCTCCTTACATATATTGCTGTCTCTCCTCATATATCACTTGGGCAAATGGCGGCCTTCGCCCGGCTCCCCCCGTCCCCCTTTTTTAAAAGGCTGAGGGGACATCTTTAGCTGGTTGTGCTGGACGCCGCATCAGCAGTCAAGCACGGGGGGGGGGGGTAATCGCGGGGAGAAGCTGCAGTGAATAATTGTGTTTCATAACGGGCCCTGTCCTCTATCTTTTATCAACAACAAACCATAATTAATGGAGGAACAAGGGTCACTAAAGAGTCTGCTTTTCATTTTCTGGAACAAGGGGGTCATTGTGCCCTTCATCGCTTTCTCTCAGCTCGCTGTCAAGATAGACGGCACATCGCTTCTTGTTTATGATTCCGGTTGCCCTGCTGGAGAAGACGCAGCTTTTCTGCTACTCTCAGCAAAACAGGCCGGATCACTTTACGCAGCAGCCCACTGCCTCCATCCCCGCACCTCAGCCAGCGGCCCAACCCAGCAGCTCAATAATAAATACGAAGCGCACCCTAATGCGTTTCCATGGGAGATAAAGCAGCCAAAAAAAAGGCTGCCGGACACAGCCTTGACTTGATTAATTTCTGCTTTGTATTTAAAAAGCATGGTCTCTGATCGGCAGAAGCAGCTCCGGTTCTGATCAAATTAGCGTAGCGCTAAGAGCTGCATTGATCCTGGCACTCATCTGTGGAGATGAGACTTGAAGAGACAGCTAGTTTGTAATCCAATAGTGGGGACTGGAAGCACTTCAAAGACTATGCCGTGTTTACCCACCTATTTTCTATGTAAAGGCATGAAATATAAGCAACCAGAGGGACTGCGCAGGACTGGACTGGAACCAAGAAGGCCTAATGAATAATTAGGCTAATCAATTAGGTGTTATCAAAGCTGGGTGGCAACCTTTGCTTACTAGTTTGGGCTTTGCTTCATAACCCTAAAGGAAGCAAAGCAGAGGTGACTTTGGAAAGGCCTCTCTTTACCTGGTAAAGCGGA
Source organism: Takifugu rubripes (assembly GCF_901000725.2). NCBI lineage: Eukaryota > Metazoa > Chordata > Actinopteri > Tetraodontiformes > Tetraodontidae > Takifugu > Takifugu rubripes. The sequence goes on from NC_042287.1 coordinate 8,797,967, forward strand.
AGCTGGAGAGAATCTGCAGCACAACATGGATGTGAGCCATCCCGGTCACTTCTGCGCGACATGAAGGACACACGCATCCTCAGAGTTCCACCCACGGCTCGGTAAAAGGATCGTCTCTCTCTTCTCACTCACCGATACAAACACAGATCCGTGAGTCAACGTTCACATTACAATCTTCTACTGAGCTGAAACCGCTCAGGAAGCCACTGACGCACTACAAACACACGCTGCTTTCACACACTAATAACCCTGGGCTGTCCACCAGCGCGGTGACTTCATACAATAGTGCTCGGTCTAAATAGAAGCTTCCACCCTCACCGGCAGTCAGGAGCAGCTCTATTTCAGCGGTGCTGCCATTAAATATTTATCTAAAGAGTCTAAAGATAATACAACGGCGACGGTGTAAAAGAAATTCGCTACCAGTGCTGCAACAAAGGCCTGTTTTTAAACAGATTATCTACAAGTGGCCCTTTAATCAGTGTGTGGAGGTACGGCAGAAATCCCTCCACAACGATCCCAGAGGAATACCTTCCTCTGAAGCCCTATCAGGTAAAGGATCTCCTCCAGCAACTGCAGGCCGGATGAATGGGAGCGAGTGTGTCTGAGGATGAAAACCCGTGCGGCTACCTCGCTATGAAGTCCTTTCTAACAATCTGGGAACAAAGGCCTCCATTTTGAAGTGCAGTTATGATGGCGTGGTGCTCTTTGAGCTCTCTTGTTACTGTGCGCACCGTTGCTTCCTTTTCCTCTTTGTTAGCCTGCCGTTTGTTAATCCAACAAGATAAGGCGCTGTTGTGGGTGGCGTTGTGCGCCGCTTCGGTGCCAAAGCCGACAGTCTGTGGGAGGGATTGTGGGCGTAAGAGATCACTGGCAGACAGATGTCCAGTCTCGCCCTAGAGTCCACTCAAACACCATCTTGAACGCTTCCTGGTGGACTTTAGGTTGATCTCCATCGGGGCCAGCTCGCGTCACCACGGCGGCATTGTTCAGTATTGTTATTCTCACTCTGGATGATGGGTGCACGGAGCTTCTTCCCTGGACTAAATAAGCATCGTGCTCCAATAAGCAGAAGCCGACCCCAGCAGCATCTGTTGCCTTTCATTCTCCCTCCCAGTTGATGATTTCCCCTAGATTTCCTATTCAACCGTAAACCTCGCACGACTGAAATGCTTATTTAGGCAGCTGCAAATTTTTGGAAAGTGACCGTTTTCTCCCAGGGCTGACTACCAGAAGCCTAGAGGTATACGTCGAAGCTATGCTGATTAACAGGAAATGAGGCGCTATCAGCAAACAGCAAACGGCACTTTGGTTTCTCCTGGTTTACATATCTGGATTGTACAGTCATCCTTTCCAGGGAGAATCACCGCCAGCTAAAACAATTACAACCCCACCCCCAGCGAGCGCCAGGCCTCTCACCGACTGCTTCCACACAGTATGACCATCAGACATATGAGATCCTTATGTTAACTTGGAGCACCGGCACACATCACGGATGCTCATTATTCTGGCTTTTAAACATAGAAAACAGGAATGATTTGCCTGTTCAGAGAGATAATCTCCCTACACGTAGCCTGGGGCCTTCCAACCGTCTCTCTCATTACTTTTAAACAAGGCCGCTGATGAATCCTGCTGGATTAAATGTAAGGTGCTCTCATTAAGACCTGGCTTAGGCCCACGCAGCCGAGGACTACGTCCTGCTGCAACTCTCACAGAGTTCACGGAGCGGACTGTCGGGGCCGGAAAGGTGCTGGCAGATCTCAGCGAGCTCAGGTGTAATTGTTGGAGAGCATCACTCCCGCGCAGCGGCGGCAAACGTTGGCGTTTTAGTGGCTGCCGACTGCGCTGACAAGTGCCAGCGATGCAGCACTAGTGATAAAGATGTCCGTTACTGTGTACGGAGACGGTTTCCAGATGTGATGCGTCTTTGTTACCGAATAGGTGCTGTTGCTCTGTTTTTCCCCGTTACGTTACCAAGGCGACAAATGAAAAGCAGAATCGCCGGCGCAACTAATCAAGTGCGTGAGTGACAACAAGTCAATATCTTCTCTCTGTGTGGATAAGCACGGTAGCGGCGCTGTAATGGGCCGAGCTTCCAGGCACGGGCGGCGATAGACTTGGCCTGGAACGCCGTGCGGATGACGTGCCAACAACGGAGCTCAGCCAATCAAGACGCACTCAGAACAGATACAAATATGGTCTAAATGACGAGCTGAAGACATACCGTCTACTTACAACTCAGAACTCTGTCAACAAATACACGTCAAGAGTGATCACAACATAACCTAACGAACAGCGCTCACATTCTGCCCACTTTGCTTTCAATCATTAAGATTAAAAGGCATCTTTTAAATCCCAATTAGCTTGCTTTTTATTACATCCTACAATAATAATGAAAATCGCTACGAGGCGCAAACATCTTCTCTACAAGCCTAGATTGGCTAAACACAGGCGAGATCAATGAGCAGATTTTTCAGCAAATATTACCGTTCGCTGTCAGGCAAGTAATCATTAAGGAAAGGCACTGATGCATTATTCATTGGCTGATGTATAATTCAGACTTAACAGCAGCTATGCATAAATAAAGCTGTGGCAATACATTTAAGGGCATTAATGTTTACTGGCTGAAATGGGAAATGACTGGGCTGCTTGAAGGCTTCCCCTGTGCCGTTACTTGATTATTTGCTATTATTTCAGCTGATGCAGCGATGAGCAGACAGTGAAATATCGAGTTTGATCGCCCGTGCGTGGCAGCACGTACACACGAGGTTACCGATATCCGATACAGCTACCGGTGTTTCCATTTATTTGATCCCTGTGAGCAAACACCGTCATTATCAAGCTACCTGTACTATAATGAACATACAATAAACCCCCAATTCAACTGGTTTGGTTTATGGCTCATAAAGATTTATGAGCGTTGATGTAACCGTGGCATTATTTTACTTTAAACCGAAACCCAGCGAGGTAAACCGAGTATCAAGCTGGAGCTAACACGGCGCTGGTGCACTTCCAGCAGCTCCTGGCTAAAACGCCCCATGCTGAGGTTTATGAGCCGTGCGTGCGTGTGCGTGGACACAAGCGGACCATTCTGACAGCGATTGTTTGGGCTGTCGGGTGAAGTGAACCGTGAACGTCCCACAGCAAATCAAACATTAGCATACTGAACGCGCTAGATGACAACGCATTCGTATGTTGGGGGGGTCAACGACACCAGAAGGCAGCAAGGACACACGGGCTCGGTGTGTTCAGAGCAGGCAGGCCTGTGGGGACCGCCATTCCACTTTATGACCATGCACTGAATTAACAAGGCCAGATGCCCCCCCCCCATTTACACTTAACATGTGTGAAAGTGCCCTCCGATGGGCTCAGCTGCTTTAAAGATGTATAGAAGGGGGGGAGCAAAGGAGATGGGGCCCGTTTTCAATTATCCCAATTTCTCACTCATGGTTTGCTCCTGAGGTTTCCTTTAATTAAAGATATCAGCTCTTCTTGCTCTCACAACAAATTAAACGGAATTTTCTTCGAACAATCGCGGCACCTCTCCTGTCCTTCATCGCTCTCTATTCCCCAAGTCTCCCCCCAGAGAGCGCCGCGTCGGCAGCGGGATGTGTTCGGTGTCAGTCAGCAGCTAACGCATGCTAAACGTGTCGGCGCCATGACACTATCTGGACAGACTCGAGGTGCGAGAACTCGCCGGAGTGTTTGAGTTTTTCTTTGATATTTTAATTAACCGTTTTAATTCGGCGGTTTTGCGACCGGTTCAGCAACAGCGCTCTCAGATGTTTTACAGAGAAAAAGGGCCACAGCTTTATGGAAGTCCCGCCCTCGCGTTCACACGTCGCTGGGATTTAGGCGGAATTCTAATCGTGGCAGCCGACGCGATTGGTATTCAAACAATGTTCATGCAAAAAAAAAAAAAAAATCCAACCGTGTAATTTAGACACAATTATCTGATCGGTATCTCGCAGCCTGTCCCCATTTATCTGGTTTATTGAAATAACAGCTCTGTCATTTGATGTTTCTGCGTGGAACCAGCTTGGTCATTCAGAACATTACGCACATTTAGAGAACATCAAGAAGGGGCGGGCGATAGCAAACCCGCATCCGCGGATGCTGCATCAATTAGAATTTCTCCGACTTGCTATGCATTACATCACACGTGGAGAAAAACAGAACGACGACGGCTGCGACACTCTTCCCTTCAGCCCGAGCCGTCATCCCGAACAGCACGGGCGCGGCGTGATTCAATCCCGGTTAAGGGCCGTCGTGCTGGCACATTAAATAACATTTTTTCTGATGCCCTGTCAAGTTGCGTGCCGCCTCCGAGCGAGTCCGCGCCCGCCGCGGCCCCGCTCTATGAGCGGTTCCTCCTGAGAGGTTGGAAGCGGCCCTTTCTGATCCAGATATCCTCCCTCAGATTTCTCAGAGGTGAGGCGCTAACATGCGCCCGGATGTGAGGTGAATGTTGACTTGCTTCCTCCAATGTGTCGACACTGAGACCTGAAGCCAAGGGTGAATGTGACTCACGCCACAGCTATGGAAGCCCCCCCCCCACGGTGTGATTAAACACACAGATTGTGGGCGCAGGCTCAGATCAGATTACAAACTGATTTCGTTTGCAACAAACGCTGGTATGAAGCACGATATGATGTGGGAGAGACACCGGCAGGCAGGACTGGACCTGTTCCTTCCGCCTGACCCACCATGAGACTCGACGCTCCTCTGCCTCAACATTCAATCCACGTGTGAATCCACATGCGATAAAAATAATGGGATATCCAAACCATCTGGGCGACTGTTTGTGTGTTCACAGCGTCGAGATGTTCGGGTTTGGCTGAACCATCACACGTACCCAACGTGATCAAAATGATCCGTCACGCAAATGTGTGCTCTGATTGAGCTCAGTGGTCGATCCAACACCAGCCAGAACCCAGCGAGTCCATTCCAAACACGCCCAGATGCACCAGGTCTTCAGGAGGTGCTATGATACTCGTGCTGACGCTGATATTCTGCGTCATATAGCTGATATAGCTGGTCGCTAGCTGCCTTAGCATGTGATGTAAAAGGTGACCTGGGAAAGGTGCAATTATTGGCTGCAAAGATCACAGTTTGGTCCAACTCTGAACAATACATTCAGGATCCTCCCAGCACACCTACCCGAACAAAGACAGCATTCTGATCGATATCTGATAGAAATCGATGTACCTGAAACGCTGGGATAGCTAACTTTGTGAGTCCAAACGCGACCACTTAATGAGCTCCTTTAGCTCCAACTCCATCATCGGCGGGGGAAATAATAAACAAATGAAAAACAAGCGCAGTTTATTTATAAAAGTCCTCCGCTAACGCGATTTCCATCTGTGATCAGAGCACAGAGCCGGCCCCATTCAGACCTGTGGCTCAGAAGTCCTGAAGAAAGACAACCACTGTTGACGGCCCCAGCACACCTCCAATCTCATGACTTACATAATGCAGCATATTCATGTTCCCATGACTCTGTGACCCGGGCAGGCCTCGCGCACTCCAATATTTGGTTATGTGGAGCAAATGGCCTTTCTGTGCTGTGTCTGGCATTAGCCCGCTGCATCGCCCCGCTCTGGTGGATTAATCACGCCTCCATCATTAAACCCGGGGTCACTTCTCAGCTCCAAGTATGAAGGGGGGGGGGGGGGGGGGGGGGGTAAATGCCACGAGAAGCTGGTACTGGGGAAGTCAGGCTTTCAACAATTAGCAAAGCAACATTAAACATTCGAGCAATGGCTCTGTGGTGGTGGTGGGGGGGTGTTTATATATAGCAGAGGTTGAAGGCAATCACTGAACCCCCCCACTCCAAGATTTGAATTTGGTGTTGCCGTTTGCTTCTGTGGCCGTGTGTTCTGCAGATTCAGCGACCACGCTGGGCCTTACTACAGTCAATTTTACAGCGATTTAAGTAAACAACACCCCCCCCACCCCCCACCAATCTACTGCAACAGGGAAACATTAGATAAGCTGCCTTTCAGACAAATAATCGTAGTCTGCTTTTAAATCCTAACCACCACTACCCCCCTTCCCCGAACTACTATCGCCTAAACACACAAACACCCCACCAGCCAGCTCCCCCTGCTCTTTTCAACAGGCAGAGCCCCCCCCCCCCCCCCCCCCCCAACACACACACACACTCCTCCTCCTCCTCCAGATCCTCTTCACCCCTGCCCGGTGAGAGCTGCATGTGCTCGGGCCAGAGTTCATAGCCTCTGGGGTGCTGAAAGGGGGGAGTCAAGTTAATTTGGTGGTCCTTCAACAGTTTGAAACTGGTCTAGGTGGCGTTTCACACACTCTATTACTCTGTTATTACAGTTCAATAACCAACCGCACTGCAGGAATTACGACACAAAGTGAGTGAGCATTGTGAAGGCTTGTTCTGATGAACACTAAGGCTGCCACCCGGGCTCCAACTGTCCATCGAGTTATTGTCACTTAAAAACCCATAGTTGCTGTGGTTCCGCCAGGCTGGGGGCCAGGTCACGGAGGTGGTTGGAGGGTCCAGAGAGAGAGCGAGCGTGCGCGCGTGTGCGTGTGTGTGGGAGAGAGAGAGAAAGAGAGAGAGCAAAGTTCCACAACAATGCAGGCAACTTTCAGATCCAGCATAAACACTGCAAACATTTCTCCGAACCCCCCCAAGCCCGTCCTGCTCCTCACACACACACACACGCGCACACACCATTCGGTCACCTCCACTTAAATTCCAAGTTTCCTCCGAGTCAGCCAGCACTGTTATTTAAATTCCCTTTTTACACACTGCCCCCCACCACCTCCCTCCCCTGTAATTTTATAGAAACTCACCCGCCAGTCTGGTGATTCTTGAAAAAGTCCCGGAGACGAAATGCAAAAAGAAGGGGAAAAAAACCCAAAAAAACAAACAAGTTGTGTCGGTTGAATAAAATCGCGATGGCACAACTTAAAGCCGCCGGGTCAGATCCAAAAAGAGGCTTTTTATTGAAAGGTGAGGACACCCCCGCGGCTCTCTGCCTGCACGGAGGGGCTCTGGCGAGCACTTGCTTCAACAAAAGACGGTTTCACTTTACTGATGGACCCGATCGCGTCCGAAATCACCGAGCAAGGAGGAGGGGGGGGGGGGGACACAAAACCCCGAAAAAAGGCACTAGTCGGTCGGACGCGGATCCCCTGCGGAGGCGGCTTCTGTGCCTCTCGGCCGCGTCGCTGTCGCTGATAATGTCCACATGAAAAGTAGCAGCGCTGCTGCTTGTTCCGAGGGGCAGAAAGCAGCGAGTTCGCCGTCGCTTCCTTTTTTTTTTCGCTCTCCACACGCGCTCGCTCACGCGCACGCACGGGCTCCGCGCGCGCTCCCCCTCTCTTCTTCTCTCTTTCCCTCTGCGCGCGCGCACTCCCCCTATCGCCTCCTCCTCCTCCTCCTCCTCCTCTTCAGCTGTTCGGCGGACGCATCCACATGGCTGACCCAGTCTCGCTTTATCCAGACGGGGCTCAAGGAAGAATCGGCCCCCCGAACGTGCGCCGCGAAACCCGGGGAGAGGGGCAAATAAAGCCGAGCGAAGCAAAAACACGGAGCGGATTCACGCCATCATCATCGGGGGCGCACGCGCACACAAAAAGGGGTGGGGGGGCGTCAATGTGGGCCCTGATTGATGGCAGCCCCCGCAGGGGGGAAACGCCGCGATCTGCATGGAAGCGAGATGCGGCCATTATCAGGCCGATCAATGGTGACGCTTATGGGAATGTGAGGGAAACGCTGGGGCGAGACAATGAGGAGGGCCGGCAGAGCCTCGCTGCTGCCTTTAAGAGACTCCACCAGCAGGATGGACTCCTTGCTCCTTTCATTCATCAGGAGGGGGGGGGTGGAAACGTGGAGAAATGCCTCCGCTGGAGCCGCTGGAATGCTGCTGGAGCAGCGGGGCTCATTTGCATTTTTGGATAATGAATTAATTAGTCACCCTGGCCCATTAAAACAGCAGAAATATAAGCTGATGCTACTGTGGCGGATCCGAGGGAGCGATCAAGCCAGCCAATGTGGGCCCGGTTATTCCTTCTATTTGCTGCCGATTGGCGGAAAACAAGGAAATGACCCGGATCGTGTTCTAAATGAATGGGATGGCTTCCTTTTCGCTGAGCGAGAGGTTGACGCGTTTGTCTTCACCTTAAACGTGATATTGGATCGCTGTCAAAATCCAATTAAGGAAAGCAAATAATTTGCGTGTTGAATTCCTTTTTCCGCTGAACTGGGGCGGCGGGAGAGACATGCAGCAGGGATCAATAGCAATTGAGTTGAGGGTGGTGTGCAGGGGTCCTTTATTGTGCTACAAGCCATGTCGGCTGTCTTCCTTTCAATAGCAGAGGAGGAGGAGGAGGAGGAGTGTTCCGACTGTTGGTAAAAACCTTTCCCAGCTCCTGGGGCAGCTATCCTGAGTCACGCATACACCCCCCCCCCCCCCCTGCATAGTAACCTAACACCACAGCAGTCACAGCTCCTCCTTTATCACGGTATGTATACGTTTCACAAGGTCAATGTTTATGATAGTCTCTCTCTCTCTCTCTCTCTCTCTCTCTAACACACACACACACACCCACACACACTGTCTTCCTTCTTTCCTGGGTTGCGTAAATATTTAAAAATCATGGGATTAATAAGGAAGTAGAAACTGGCGTCTGTCTTTCTTCTAACGGACAATCAAAGCTCAGCGCGCTCGTGTTTCAAGCGCTTTAACCCCCCCCCCCCCCCCCCCCCCCCACACACACACACATCAAGTTCCCCGCATCTTTGAGTGGTTTCTGGAACGCTCGCGAGTGTGCCGACTCCTCTCCGAGGGCTGTGCGGAGCCGGGATCAGCTAGCGGGGGCGGGCCCCCCTCCCAGGCGGATGAGATCCCATTATCAGGAGGACGAGAACTCCACCTCCAGGATTTCACAGCTCCTCTGTTTATCACATGGCTCTGTCAAGTTGGGCACCATTAACAGATAATGAAAGGAGACAAGCGGCGCAGCTCCGAGCAGAGCGCTCTGCATTCTACAGGCCTCGGCACGTATCTGAGGAGCTGACTCCGTCTCTTCCGTTCCCAGTCTAGAGCCCAGCGCAAAGAACGACTGCGCGCGAGGGCTCGTAAAATGAAACGGGGGTCGAGCTGCAAAGTAAAAAAGACAAAACTATCCGTTCTGAACGCTTTCATCCACATTAAATGCAATTAGCGACGCTAAAACGCGAAGGCGGCGAGAATGTCGCTGCAATCAAAGGCCGGCGTGCCGCCCCCCCCCACCAGCCTCCTCCCTGGCTGGCTGCTCCATTTACAGTTTACAGAACATCGTAGCCACTTGTGCTTATTAAAAATGAATACTTAACAAAAGCCGCGGCTGACACGCGCTGTTTGCTTTAGCCCGATTTGACCGCGGCGGACAAAAACAAGCTGCTGGGAGGCAGCGAACACAAGAGCGGGCAGGGGAAGAGGGGGGAAAGAAAAGAGTGAGAGCTCGGTGATACGAGTCAGCCAGTAGCTGAAACAAGAGGGGGGGCGGGGGGGGTGACATGGATGAGGGAGCCAAGCCTCCCAATGAGGCCTCGACCTCTGAAGAGCTCAGATCTAGCGTCTTTGTCCAAAACATTCAGCAGGGACGAGCAGACGAGTTAAAGAGGGAAAACATGAGAAGAAAACAGGAGTGGGAACGCTTCTAGTAGCAGCTGATGACTAAATGCTAACCGCTGCTGCCAAAACAAACAAGCGCGGATGAGCTCCGGCGAACCCCAGAACCCGTTTCTTTAAATTCAGAAACAGGTAGTAGAGATGAGCCGCTCCGACCAGGACTAGAACACAGCGCTTTTCCAGATGGGCTCTTAGAACCGGGACTCTCGTTGCTACACATACTAAATCCATAAAGAACAAAGAGCGTGTGGGACCGCTGCTGAAGTTACCGTTGGTGCTGACAGCAAGATCTAAAGGACCCCCCCCCACCCTCCTCTTCCTGCTAGCAGGGGGAAAAACCTAACTTCAAATCACTCATTGCCTTTTTTTTTACCCTTCACAGATTCTTAAAAGTGCACTTTACAAGTTGGGGGAACCCAAAGGGAAAATAGGGGTCGTACACGACTAATTAAAACACAGACTTTGTCTGAGGGGGGCTGAGAGGAAAGAAGGGCTGTAAAACCATTTTCTTCAATCTTCCAGCAGAGTAACTCCAGGAAAGTACTCGCTTAATGCTAACAACATGTCTGGCTCTCCCGTTTTGAAGGCCTTTCTCTAAACATTCAAACAATTCAAAACAAGCTGTAAACAATAGAGTCGAAGTTTTTCTTCTTTAAATTGCAAAAAGGTTCTCAGTTGGAGGCCCTGAAACAGATGCTAACGAAGCTAACAGGCCTCTGGCCTCAGTGGTGAAGGCAGGCTATGAGTTCGCGGGGCAGGAATTGTTGTTTCACATGAGGGAATCAGTGCAACGCCTCCTCTCAGAGTTATCTTATTTACATTTCTAGTCACAGTCGCATTTGGCAGCCCTGCGACTCACTGAAATCCAAGACACTTGTCGGCTACATATGTCGAGTCTCTTTGCCAAGCTACACACGCTACACCAGAGAGTGAACCTTGCTCGCAGCAGCCATTTGGTGCGACTTTTGCTGTTGTTTTTCTCTTTCTGATGAACGGAAGAGCGTCGGGAAACGTGAGCCCGGCCGTAGGTGGCTGCCAGAAAGATGGAGTGAGCGGCGCTTCAGCACGCAGAAGTGGCCAAAACTGACCGCTGAAAGCTGTTAATGGAATGTCACAGCACATCTGAGAGGTCAACGGTTTGATTCAGGTCAGAGCTAACTGAAATGGGAAAAGAGGGCGGCGTAAAAGAAAGTGTTAAATGAATGGAACATTAAGTCAGGGTGTCGCGATGCTTACATGGAATGAAAACGCACATGTGATAGCTCAGATCTTGGGGCTGATTTTCCACATTCTTCCTCAAGCTCTCACATGGACAGTCTCTCCGATTCTCCAGGAGGGGGGGGGAAAAAAAAATACAGGGCCTCATTCATCTGAATAAAAGAGCAGTTGAGCCTGCCACGGCTGATCTGAGAACAGGCTGAGGAATGAGAGCGGAGGGTCAGGGGGAGACAGAGTGCAGGCCGCGGCAAAAAGAGGAAGTTTACATTTCAGCCAAATCCCTTTGTGAACAAAGACACGGCAAGATAAACAAACAGTGCCTGATGTGCCTGATACCCGGCTCTGGATCCAGTTAGGAAAATCCTATTCATGCAGGCGAGAGCGTGTTTAAGCGGGATCGAGTCGGCGCGGCGAATGGACTTCATTATCATGAGAGCAGGGAGGAGTTGGAGTGAGCCGCTCCAGCGCCGGTTACCTTCCGAGTTAATATGCTCAAGCGAGCAGCGACGGCTCCATTTCACGCAGCACATGGCGCTCTCGCCTCCGCACAGCGCCACCCCCTGGACAAAGAGGGGCGGTGCAGCTCCGCGCTTGTGTGTAAAGAAAGAAAAAAAAAAGAGAAAAAGTCGCGTGCAATATAAATGTTGAGACGTTTGATTTGGCAGGCAGAGCTGTGTCTTCTTCAAAAATCAATTACTCCCTGGTCACAGGCGGCTGCTCTCAGCACGCCGGCTAACGATGCAGCCTTCTAGTTTAACAGATAGCGGTGGCGATAACTAGAAGAGGCACGTTTGTGAAAATTTGGAGGCAGGAGATTCTTAGATCACTCCATGAAAACTCCCACGCATCCATTTTAAAGGGGGAAAAAAAAAGGAAAAGCAGAAAAATACCAGCGAGGAGCAATTCAGGTGTGGTGCGTTATCTGAGGAGACGGCGCCGTCGCTGGATGTGGAGGCCGTGTCATGAGATTAGACCGAGCAAACCGCTAAAAAAAAAAAATAATAATAGTAAAACAGTCTGTGTGCAGTCAGAGCCGACAGCTTGGAGATCAGTGAAGAGGTCAAGAGGAGCCACTTAGCTGTGCTTTGGCCTCCCAACCCTGCAGCATTCAGACTCAGCACTCAGCTGAGAGGCAGATAAAACGCCTGGCAGCTGCCTTGGAACGTTCACTAATGCAGGCAGGATTTATTTAGGATCTCCTTTTTTTTTTGAAAGGTGCAAAATGGAAATAATGGTAGGAGAAAGGGAGGTGGAGAGGTTTGAGAATAAATATTAGGTCATTAGAGCAAAGCCCCAAAAGGAACTAACCAATAAAGCAACACTAATAGAGATTCAGCCAGTCGCTGACAAAAACAATGTAGGTCATTATCCATGTTTTTCCACAAGAATTCAACATCTGCAGCAGATGTGAGTTTTTTGGAGGGGGGAGGGGGGCTCCTGACAACAAAGCGCAGAACAACGGCTTTGATCTTTGGCGGGGACTTAATATGGCGAAATCTGCGTGCGTGTTTGGTGTCACTCGAGATTAGGCGGAAGCGCCGCCGCTCCGTGTGTTCACTGTGTGGACTGAACACGAGTGTGTTTCTGATTACGGCTGCAGAAGCACCAGGCAGGAGTGGTGAACTGGAAATGATGCACGCTCGCTTGTTTGGATGCACACATCCTGCGTGATGCATGTATGAAGCAGCGAACGTGTGTGTGTGTGAGGGAAAGATAGTGGGAGGAACTGGGGGAACTGGGGGAATGTGCAGACTGATGCCGTTGATATTGGGGGGGAAGGTAGGCTGATTGGACAAGCTCACATGCGTCGGGCTGGATGTCATTAAAGCAGGAACACCAGGAAAGAGGAGCGACTAGCTTCTTATATCAGCCTGTGGCTGAAAAGATGGATGGGGTTGAGTGAGTGAAGAGCAAAATGTAGTGGAGGAGGGGGGCTTAGCTCTGTGTTACTGCACACATCAGCAGCAGGAGGGCAGGGACGCATGGAGGCTGCGGCGAGCCAATTACCAAACTCTTTAAATAACCTGTTAGCCAGCTCTGAACTGCAGCCGTCCCTCTATATCGACGTCGGTGCTGCTGCCAAAGTTCACATCACTGCTGCTCTCAAATGTGTGTGTGTGTGTTTGTTTGTTTTTTTAATGGTGAGGTGAGAGCGGAAACAGTCCTGGTGCTCTTTGACTGGAATTAGCCATGTAACAAGGAAACAAAAGCCAAGCGCAGCTATAAAAATTCAGAAGAATGGTTTGAAAATTAGCTTGATGTTGTCAGGGGTTAGCTATTAACCAATGAAGATCAATCTTTCCTGGTGTTCTACACAAGCACGGCAGTCACGAGCTTCAATAAAAGACTCATTCTTCCGCTACAATCATTCGATTTGGAAAATTCCGCTCCAAACTCCCAAGCAGCATCGCCATGCCGTGTCTATTAGATGGGAAATTAGCGCACACAGGATCCAGCAACAACCAATGATCAGCATTTATAAAGGCACCATTGAGAAAGAAGCAGCCTTAAAGGGGGCGTCAAAGACAAGGGTGAGCACAGATTAGCATCAGAAGCACGGAGCCATCCTCACCTTTGAAATGGATGACATCGCTTTGCTTGTGTGCGGTGTGTGTGTGTGTGTGTGTGTGTGTTTTAGCATTCTGCACAAGTATGAAATAAAACACAATGAAGACAGCAGAGGTGAAGGCAAAACATGCTAAATTAAAATGAAACAGCAACAGCGAGGGTCGGGGTCTACAGGGTGGAGCATCTGGGGGGCGGATTAGGGCGGGGGGGGGGGGTTGCATTTAGAGACACAAAGCTTGGTGGACTAACCTTGTCTGCATTCACCTCCTAGCTCACTGCCTCTGTTTAGTATTGACACAGTGACAGTCTGCGAGAGAACGGCTGAAGTGGGAGAAAAAAAGCGGGAGAAAAGAACATGAATGATGTGTAAATGGAACAAAAGTGGTGATAACAGTATGACAGCAGAGGTGTACGAACAGACACAGACAGCCGGTACGCGTTAAAAATAAAACCATCTGTGGCAGATAACAGTTCCTACGAGGGGATAATGAAACTGGATTCTAAGCCCATATTCGTATTACTCCTCTCAATAAACCCCTCTGCACTGTTGGATCTGGGCTGTCACAGCCTCTACACACACACACACACACACACACACGCAGGCAGGCCCCACCCCTGAACCTCCTCCATTATCCCATGAGCCCTCTCTTCTCTGCCTTGCTTGACAAGAGCTTGGAAATAAAAACATCACAGCTCTGCCTCGCAGCGCCTGTTCAATAACATTGACATTTCACATTCAGCACACTCACACACGCTCCCTGCCTCCCCTCTGTAACACACACACACACACGATGTTGCACAAAGCAGATGTGCGGTGATCGAGGATGATCTAATGACTGTTGACAATCTAACGACTGCTGAAAGTAGCTGATAGTCAGTGACCCTTGCGCGGTTCTGACACATTTTTGACAATTACGACGCAAAACGTGTGTCGAACAAACCACCAAAACCCTGACAGGAACCGGTTGTTTGGTTGGGAAATGATAGTGAGCAACAACTGACGCGGCGGACCGTGTTGAACGCGGTTCCTCGTGTTCCTCAGGATGAAAACACCAGGTGTGCGCTTGATGAATTTTCAAATCTTTCTACTCGTGGAACCGCAGAAGAATCAAAAACGCAGCTGTGCACGTGAGAGTCACCCAGACAGGAGGCGAGTATTCATCTTAACAGTACTCAGAGGGTTCCGATGGCGTGGGTTTGCTCTTAGCGGCACCGTTGCCGTTCACATCCAGCTGTTAGCTTCAGCAGCGGCGGTACGGGTGCCGGCTGGATGGAGGTTTGCGGCCCGTTTGATGGCTCTGAAGCCATCAGAGCAGCATCATAACTTCGGATTAAATCCATAAATCTGAGGATTCAACAGATACATCGCAAACATGCTGCAAACGGCTCCGTGGCGACGGAGCGTCTATGAACGCTAAACATCTGTCTCAGGCTTTATTCAGATCATAAAAGTCCTGCAGCATCACCCGTTTAACAAATCCCCCCGAGCAGCTCTGGCGAGTGTCAAAGGAAAAACACGCCATCGCCATGCCTTCAGCACATCCTTCCCATCCGTCCGTCCGTCTGTCCTTAGCTAGCTTAAAGCTGTGAGAGAAGCCAGCATTTTAAACAAAAGCAGTTCAAAGAGCCACAACAGAGGGCACTATATGTGCCAGACTAAAAGCATTCAAAGGACACACGCACGTCGTTTAATTACACTTTTAACTCCATAGTGAGCCTTCCAAAACAAAAGCAGCCTTCTTCATCCAGATTTCCTGTTATATCCTTCAAACAGACAGAAATGACAAGCACAGATGCTTTAATAAGGCTGTTTAGGGGGCTATAAATCCCGTTAAAGACCGTAAGCTAACAGAACAAAAAGCATAATTGCTGATGCTCAAATTCCACCTGGACCCGATTCTCTCATGCGGCGCACACTGGTCGTAATAGCTGACCTTAACCACCTATTGAGCCAAAAGAAAAGAATTATCTGCTGATTAGTGTGTGTTGTGAGACAGCTCCATTAACCTTTCAGAAGGGGAGAGTGGAGGCTGCAGAGTCCAGCCAAGTGGAACGCTCTCCTACCTCCAAGATGGAAGGAAAAAAACACAGACTTGAGCGAGAGAGACGGAGAAACGCGGCGTGACAGCGCAGCAGCTCCTATTAGGTAAGCACATGGAGCTGTCAGAGCAGCACATTCGTCAACACAGAGAGCGCCAGGCAGCGGCGGCGGCCTCTCCATCCCGCTCCGACACACTGCTGGAGAGCGTGACGGGCTGATCGGGGCTCTTCTCTGCAGCACAAATGTTTGCGTGCAGCCTGGAGGGCTGGTAGCAGCAGCCCCGTTAGCCGCGGCTGCTAACGCTGCCCTACGTGAGCTGGAACTGTTGAAGGCCCAAAGGAAACGGACGGATCCATTAGCACGAGTCAGGACAACTGAGACTCCCAGCAGTTGCGTGTCCGTCCCCCGCGTGTCCGGTCGTGGCGCCGCAGCCTTCCACGGATTTTGGTGGAAGGGAAATGTAGTTTTAGAGTGAATGAGACTGGAGCCGCAGCGCTGCAGGTGACCTGGGGGCAGAGCCCACGCTTCCACAACAATGTGACATTTAAATAGGCCAAATCTCATGCCACGCATTTCTTTATGTCCAGTCACGAATAACGGCCGAGGCGAAAACGTATCGTGCCGACAGTATAAAGATAAAAGGGGCCGCCGCTGCCCCCTGCTGGTAGGTGGCAGGATTAGCAATTGTTGAGCAGAAACTGTTTTTTTTTTTGTTTTTTTTTAACAAATCTAAAAATTTCCACATTTC